>NC_061513.1:206562041-206621045 GCF_022539505.1 Lolium rigidum | reverse complement strand
TTGAAGAATATGCATGGAAGGAAATACGTGAATCGGCCTTTTATACCAAGTTGGGCTTAATTGCCCGTGTATCTGTAACATATTAGATCGCATCTTAGTTTAGAAGTTAGAATCTTACTCGTGCACGGTTTGGTGTACGCCCACATTAGAAAGTCCCCCTGGACTATAAATATGTACCTAGGGTTTATGGAATAAACAACAACCAACGTTCAACCACAAACAAATCTCGGCGCATCGCCAACTCCTTCGTCTCGAGGGTTTCTACCGGTAAGCATCATGCTGCCTAGATCGCATCTTGCGATCTAGGCAGCACAAGCTCTGCCTACGTTGTTCATGCGTTGCTCGTATCGAAGCCTTTTGATGGCGAGCAACGTAGTTATCTTAGACATGTTAGGGTTAGCATTGTTCTTCATGCTGCATGCTTTCGTAGTGCAACCCTTGCATGTCTAGCCGCCCTTACACCTATCTTAGGTGTAGGGGCGGCACCCCGCTTGATCATAGTTTAGTAGATCTGATCCGTTACGATTGCTCCTTGTTCTACAAGGATTAGTTTAATATCTGCAATAGTTAGGCCTTACAAAGGGTTGGAGGATCCAGCTGGCGTGTAGGGTGGCGTTTGCTAGTCCTAGAACGGATGTTCCGGGGATCAACCTCGTGTTGGCTTTTAGGCCCCGTCTAGGATCGGCTTACGGTCACCGTGCGCGAGCGCGAGGCCCAATCGTGAGTAGGATGATCCGATTATGCGGTGAAAACCCCAGATCGTCGTAGATCTAATCAGCTTTACCTTGATCAAGCAGGACCACCATATATTCGGACACCCCGTCTGAATCATGGGTGGATCGGCTCTTTGAGCCGATTCACGGGATAACCTGAGAGCCGATCGAGGCTCGTATTTAACGTTTACGTGTGTGCCCCGCCGGAAACTAAGCGAGGCATCATCCACACCTTCCCCGACCAGGTATAGGTCGGTGGCACGCCCTTGTGATAAACATCGGCGCGTGCGACCAGGAGGCTTTGCGGGCCGTCGCTCGCAGGGACCGGGGCCAGCCGCAGCCCTAGTTGTTCCCGGCTCTACCGTGTTGCCCGTCTCTGCCCGCCGGGGGTTTCGACGTCAACACATTCTCGGCACGCCCGGTGGGACCGTCCACGACATCCACGACATCGCCATCTACATCCGAGATGGCGGAAGACACTCCGGTCACGTACGCGGATCTGCCTGATGAGCTCAAGAAGAAGCATGACGAGATCAAGGCAACCCTCGAAGCCGAACTCATCGGCTCCTTCCACCGAACCCGCTCCCATGGCGTCAGGTGGAAGGGTTTCACACCTGAAGGCGCACTCGATGGAGTGGACTTGTCCGCCCCGTCGAAGAACGCACCAGGTCGCCGCGGCAGAGATCAACTACATGGTGGCTCATTCGCTGCACCGCCACTCTGAGAGCCTGGTGAACACCTTGGAGCGTGTCGCTCTGCGCGTCGTCCAGGAAATCATGAGCCACCAGTATTCTCCATCGGGACCAGCTCTGGGGACTTTCAAGGGAGAGATGTCGCTCCAGCCCCAGCCGTTCGCATGGGCAGCACCGGAACTGCCGAACTCAGCGGCATATGTCGTCTACAAGGTTGGTGGTGATCCTAGTGACTACCAATTCCTACCTGAGCCGCCTAAGGAGATCCCGCACGGATACACGTGCGCATACGTACCAGACTGCAACGCCCGGGCACCTCGAACCAGCTGCAATATCAGCGGCCTCTGGAACGGCAGGAGGAACGTCAGGAGCCGATCCTGAGAAGCAATCGTGGCTGGCTAAGTACGCCACCCCGACGAACCTCCAAGGCCCAGCTCCCTGCAGCTTGGCTTAGAACCGGAAAAGCAAGCATGGCTGGTTAAGTATGCCACCCCGGCGAATCTTCGGGGTTCGACACCTTCAGCCATCACAGCGGATCAGATTTGTACAATTCCGAAAGATCGGTTCGGTATGATGCCGAAAAGGAAGGCGTTCGGCTACACCAAGCCGTACCCCAACAGCTACGAACTGATCCCGCTGCCACCCAAATATCGGCTCCCGGACTTCACAAAGTTCAGTGGGTCATAGGGGTCCAGCTCCATCGAGCATGTGAGCCGATATTTGGCACAGTCGGGCACGATCTCAGCGTCGGATGAGTTGCGCGTGAGGTTCTTCTCACAGTCCCTCACAGGATCGGCTTTCGGGTGGTACACATCGCTACCACCGAACTCCATCCAAACTTGGAAGCAGCTTGGAAGAGCAGTTCCATGAGCGGTATCATTCAGAAGCTTCCGAGTCTAGCATTGCCGATCTAGCACAGCTACGTCAGAAGCGCGGAGAAACTGTGACAGAATACATCCAGCGCTTCAGGAATCTTAGGAACCGATGCTATTCGGTTCGTATAACTGAAAAGGAAGCAGTCGAGTTGGCAGTAGCGGGCCTTGCAACACAGCTCAAGGACATGGCCTCCCAAGCAGATTATCCCTCGCCGGCGCACGTGGTTCGGAAACTTTCAGCATATGAACAGCGCCACCCGGACCTGTACCAAGACAAGTTCAAGCGTGCGTAGCCCCGGTCGATGCGAGAGGAAGGCGAAGTTCCTGCGGGAGACCAAGAAGTAGCAATGGCTGAGTGGACTCGGGGAGGAACCCCCGTGTCCCGCAAGTGGGTAAAGCCACCGGGCCTGCCCAGGGGATTTGATTTTGACGTGACCAAGACCGAGCAAATCTTCGACCTCCTACTCAAGGAAAAGCAGTTGAAGATACCCGAAGGTCTCAAGTTCCCCACGGCGCAAGAGCTGAATGGAAAGCCATACTGCAAATGGCATAACTCGCTCTCCCATGCCACCAACGACTGCAGGGTGTGGCGTCAGCACATCCAAGCGGCGATAGAGAACGGGCGTCTAATTTTCAACCAGTATGCCATGAAGGACGATACCCAGCCCTTCCCCGCCGTAAACATGGTGGAGTATGCTTGCCATGCAGGGTGCCAGCCGGGTTTCCTGTGCAATATCAACATGGTAGATCTTGGACACCACGCTGGCAAGGATGGAGATGAGGGCAGCTGCTCTCATAGCAAAGAAACAGAGGAAGCCGCTCCACGCGATCGGCTCCGCCAAGATGGCAAGCGCTACGTAACAGAGGGAGAAGTGAAGAACATAAGATATCAGCGACCTCTCTCTGATCACCTCCTCAACAAGTATGTGAGTCGAGACGACCAACGACGACGGTCCAAGCAATGATGATGAAAGAGATCGTCCGGCTAGAGAAGCCGAAGACATCGTCGGCATAATCGCGATGAGGAGGAGCACGAGCGTTGTGCCAAGGGAAAGGCAAAGGAGCGAGACGACGAGGACAAGCGCCGGGATTGTCCCTTCTTCGAGCACTCGCTGGGATTCAGGAATGAGCCGATTGCCCACGATCGGCAATTGCCCAGAATGCAACCGGAAGAAGAAGGAGGCAGCCAACGTGTCCGTGTTCGAGCGCTTAGGACCTCTCCCGCCACAGAGCAAACGAGCTGATTCCCCTCGGTTGGAAGATCTCGAAGATTCAGAAGACGAGGGAGAAGAAGAAGACAGGTACCACCGGCCAAGGTGGTGCCCTGATGGACTCAGCCGTTCCCAGAAACGCAGGGTTCAACGATTGCGCGGCCCGGAAGAAGCCGAGAGGTTATACTTGCATACATTGAGGAAAGCAAGGCCTGATTCGGCTGCGAAGGTTCAGCGAACCCTCGGATGAAGAGGGTCGTCCACGGAAAATGGAGTGGCGCCCCAAGCAAAGGAAAGCCGATGATGAAACATCGGCCGGCACAAACATGGTGCTCGTTCTTCCGACGAAGCTCGGTGCTCCACGGTTACACGATACATCCAAGGTGGACGACGGCAAGCGCACCAACATGATAAAATCAGAGATTGGGCTGGTTCTCGTCTACCGGCCCGGACGAGTAGCAAGAACACGTCAATGAGCAAACATGGCGAGGCTGATCCTTGTGATCGGCCCCAAAAATTTATGAAGGGACATTACAAAACCTTTCATCAAACAAGCAACATGGAGGCCGATTCCAGCAATCGGCCAAAATTATCCTCACCCACCATTCTGCCTGGGTTCAACATGTTATCCAACAGAGCCGATACCATCAATTCTCTTGACAGAATCGGCTCGGGGGGGGCACCCAGGTGGATAAAACACGGGGATGTGCAGTAAAATGTCTCATTCTTTGGTAATGAGTATTGGAGTATGGGGGCCGATGCACAAGTCGGCCGTAAAATTCTGAAAATTCGAAAAAAAATGAAAAAATTTCGAGCACAGCCGATGCAGCAGACATCGACTTAAGGATATGGAAGCCGATGCAATGGCCATCGACTTAAGAGGAGTAACTGTTACGATCAGAGGGTCAATGGAGCACTAATGAAAGAGCTCCTCAATGGAGTAGTCTAAGGGCTTAGATCCTCTCTTCAAGAACAATGCCAGGAGCAGCCTGGACGTGCGGATCAGGTCGAGGAGGGATCGCATCAGATCCACCAAAGGAAAGGAGCCGATCTGGCCGGCAAGAACTGAAGAAGGCTCGGGGGGCAGCTCACCTTGAAGGCTCTCTCGCTTTGAGAAGCCGATTTATGTTCAAATCGGCTGGCTCTGCATAAGAAGTTCCCTCAGACATGATCAAGCCCAGATCCATACAGCTACTTGGCGTATCCTCGTCTCTGTCTTGCCTTGGCTGAGACTCGGGGGGCAACAGGCCTGGTAGATGCTCTTTTGAGGAACCGATCGGGGTACCATCGGCTGATCTTCGTTGCAACCTTCTTCACAAAATGATGAGCGCTCGCTAAAAAGGATCTCTGAAACCGGTGGGAGGAAGTTAAGGGCTCTCTTGGAAATCCCACAGTATCTACCGGAAAGAGAATCATCAGGTGAAGAATGTAAGGGTAAATATCGAGGGACCGATGCGTTGCTATCGGCTCGTTATGCATTGGCAAGGACGAATCGGCAAGACCAGTATGAGGAGAAATCGGCTAAGATAAGCTAAAGGAATCGGCAAATCAGATTGGGAAAAGTTCTTCATTGATAGATTTCTTACATAAGAAGCCGATAGCCCTCAAAAGGAAGTACTAGGGGATACATGGCCCCATCTACTGCTATCGGTCCTATGCTAGATGTCCTATCTACGGGCCGTCGCTGCCCTCATCATCGCCGTCATCGCCGGTGTCGGCGCTGCTCCCGGCCGGCTCGTCGTCGCTGCTCCAGCGGCCGCCGACAGGACCTTCATTGTCCTCATCTTCCTCGTCGTCGTCGTCGTCGTCGCTGTCGAAGTCACTCAGATTCCCCGGCCAGGGGCAATGGCGCTTGGCCGGTGGTTCGTCGGGGAAGCTTTCGTCGTCGTCGTCCTCCTCTTCCCCCTCCTTCACCTCCTCGGAGGTGGTGAAGTCGTCCCAGGAGAAGCGATCGTCATCGCTCTCCTCCTCCGATTCCCCGTCGGCGAGGAAGCGGAGGTCGCTCTCCCCGTCTGTCGAGGATTTATCGTCTTCCGACCAGAGGGAGAAGTCATGGCTAGACTCCTCCCCGGCCTCGATGGCGCGGCGGATGTTGGCCGCATGGATCTCCGCCGGGTTTGGCTCCGGCGTCGGCGCGCGAGACGAAGAGGACTGGGTGGAAAGAGCCGATGAAGCGGAGGAGGAAGAAGACATGGTGGCGCAGGACGACTTTTGGAATGCTAATGCGAAGGAGATGCAGGATTGAACTGTGCGGAACGGTTAAATAAAGGGGATATAGTGGGAATTCAATGCCACAGCAGTTTCCGAGGAAGTGGTGCTTGAAAGAAAGAGAAAAGACTGCCAAGTCACGCGGAGAAGTAGAGAAGGCAAGTTATCATGATGACGGATACTGCGACGGTTCTGCCACGACATGACCCGATGAAAGAAAGGCATAATGATTTTGGAAATGTCATTTCCAAAACCAGGGGGGCATGTGTTATCACCAGAATTTGACCGAGTCAGAGGTGGGCCGTGATCAAGATAGATTTGAAGAATATGCATGGAAGGAAATACGTGAATCGGCCTTTTATACCAAGTTGGGCTTAATTGCCCGTGTATCTCGTAACATATTAGATCGCATCTTAGTTTAGAAGTTAGAATCTTACTCGTGCACGGTTTGGTGTACGCCCACATTAGAAAGTCCCCTGGACTATAAATATGTACCTAGGGTTTATGGAATAAACAACAACCAACGTTCAACCACAAACAAATCTCAGCGCATCGCCAACTCCTTCGTCTCGAGGGTTTCTACCGGTAAGCATCATGCTGCCTAGATCGCATCTTGCGATCTAGGCAGCACAAGCCTCGCCTACGTTGTTCATGCGTTGCTCGTATCGAAGCCTTTTTGATGGCGAGCAACGTAGTTATCTTAGACATGTTAGGGTTAGCATTGTTCTTCATGCTGCATGCTTTCGTAGTGCAACCCTTGCATGTCTAGCCGCCCTTACACCTATCTTAGGTGTAGGGGCGGCACCCCGCTTGATCATAGTTTAGTAGATCTGATCCGTTACGATTGCTCCTTGTTCTACAAGGATTAGTTTAATATCTGCAATAGTTAGGCCTTACAAAGGGTTGGAGGATCCAGCGGCGTGTAGGGTGGCGTTTGCTAGTCCTAGAACGGATGTTCCGGGGATCAACCTCGTGTTGGTTTTTAGGCCCTGTCTAGGATCGGCTTACGGTCACCGTGCGCGAGCGCGAGGCCCAATCGTGAGTAGGATGATCCGATTATGCGGTGAAAACCCCGGATCGTCGTAGATCTAATCAGCTTTACCTTGATCAAGCAGGACCACCATATATTCGGACACCTCGTTCGAATCATGGGTGGATCGGCTCTTTGAGCCGATTCACGGGATAACCTCGAGAGCCGATCGAGGCTCGTATTTAACGTTTACGTGTGTGCCCCGCAGGAAACTAAGCGAGGCATCATCCACACCTTCCCGACCAGGTATAGGTCAGGTGGCACGCCCTTGTGATAAACATCGGCGCGTGCGACCAGGAGGCTTTGCGGGCCGTCGCTCAGAGGGACTGGGGCCAGCCGCAGCCCTAGTTGTTCCCGGCTCTACCGTGTTGCCCGTCTCTGCCCGCCAGGGGGTTTCTGACGTCAACATCATGACATGTATGTGCATTGTTATGCCCTCTCTATTTGTCAATTGCCCGACAGTAATTTGTTCACCCAACATGCTTTTATCTTATGGGAGAGACACCTCTAGTGAACTGTGGACCCCGGTCCATTCTTTTAATACTGAAATACAAATCTGCTCGCAATACTTGTTTTTACTCGTTTTCTCTGCAAACAATCATCTTCCACACAATACGGTTAATCCTTTGTTACAGCAAGCCGGTGAGATTGACAACCTCACTCGTTTCGTTGGGGCAAAGTACTTTGGTTGTGTTGTGCGGGTTCCACGTTGGCACCGGAATCCCCGGTGTTGCGCCGCACTACATCCCGCCGCCATCAACCTTCAACGTGCTTCTTGGCTCCTCCCGGTTCGATAAACCTTGGTTTCTTTCCGAGGGAAAACTTGCTGCCGTGCGCATCATACCTTCCTCTTGGGGTTCCCCAACGAACGTGTGAAATACACGCCATCAAGCATATTTTCCGGCGCCGTTGCCGGGGAACCGAAGAAAAGCTACACCACAAAGATTTCTAACTCCCACGTCAACTACACGCCAAAGATATTTTCACGGCGCCGTTGCCGGGGAGATCAAGACACGCCGCAAGGGGAGTCTCCACTTCTCAATCTCTTTACTTTGTTTTTGTCTTGCTTTATTTTATTTACTACTTTGTTTGCTGCATTATATCAAAACACAAAAAAATTAGTTGCTAGCTTTACTTTATTTACTGTCTTGTTTGCTATATCAAAAACACACAAAAAAATTAGTTACTTGCATTTACTTTATCTAGTTCGCTTTATTTACTGTCTTGCACTCTATATTAAAAATACAAAAAAATTAGTTACTTTTGTTACCATGTCTAGCTCTAACTCGTTACTTCTTCGCCTCGAAGAATTAGTCTTCACTTTTAAACAAGGGGATGGGGAGAGTTTTAAGGATGCTTGGTCTAGAATTTTTACTTCTTATCGTAAAACCGAACCTCAAATGACTCTAAGTTTGCTCCTTAGTAATTTTTATTTTGGTCTTATGATTCGCTATAGATATGCTTTGGATACTTTAGTGGGAGGAGATTTCCTTCATTGCAATGGGGATCAAGCTTTTGATGCCATAAAGAAGTTGGTTGCATCACATGATTCAGCTAATAACTTTGATTCAGCCCTTATTAGCATTTATAATAGATTAAACAATCTCAAGATAAGTACATCTCGCCTGGATGACAACTATCACCATGTTCGTAATCGTCTTGAACAAGTCTTAGTGAACTCTAAACCTTCATTATGGGATCCTACTCGTTAAAATTGTTATCGGTGATCAAACTCTTCGTGCCAACTGTGATATTATGTCTGAATTTTGCCTTATACCGGAGAGCATTTATAAATCTTTGAAACTTTGGGGAGTTGATGAAGGAGGAGAAGAGATAACTCTCATTGATAACTCCGTTATAATTCCTAAGGGAATAGCCGCAGGTGTGCATACAACCATTCTTGGAAGAACAATATCCATTGATTATCTTGTTATTGAATGTGTAGGGACAGGAAAAATCACACTCGGAAGATCCCTGCTAAAACTATTGGGAGCAGTCATAGATGTGGGAGAAGGCATCCTGGATTTCACCTCTATACCGGGGGGGAATCATACATTTCCTAAATCAAAGAGAAAGAAAAACAACAAGAAAGGTAAGGGTAAAGCCCAAGGTAAGGATGATGCACCACTCTTCGATAACACTTGAGTTACACTTTCTGCGCCTAGCTGAAAGGCGTTAAAGAAAAGCGCTTATGGGAGACAACCCATGTTTTTACTACAGTATTTTTGTTTTATATTTGAGTCTTGGAAGTTGTTTACTACTGTAGCAACCTCTCCTTATCTTAGTTTTGAGTTTTGTTGTGCCAAGTAAAGTCTTTGATAGTAAAGTAAGTACTAGATTTGGATTACTGCGCAGTTCCAGATTTCTTTGCTGTCACGAATCTGGGTCTACCTCCCTGTAGGTAGCTCAGAAAATTAAGCAAATTTACGTGCATGATCCTCAGATATGTACGCAACTTTCATTCAATTTGACCATTTTCATTTGAGCAAGTCTGGTGGCCTAATAAAATCCATCTTTACGGACTGTTCTGTTTTGACAGATTCTGCCTTTTTATTTCGCATTGCCTCTTTTGCTATGTTGGATGAATTTCTTTGATCCATTAATGTCCAGTAGCTTTATGCAATGTCCAGAAGTGTTAAGAATGATTGTGTCACCTCTGAACATGTTAATTTTTATTGTGCACTAACCCTCTAAAGAGTTGTTTCGAGTTTGGTGTGGAGGAAGTTTTCAAGGATCAAGAGAGGAGTATGATGCAATATGATCAAGGAGAGTGAAAGCTCTAAGCTTGGGGATGCCCCGGTGGTTCACCCCTGCATATTATAAGAAGACTCAAGCGTCTAAGCTTGGGGATGCCCAAGGCATCCCCTTCTTCATCGACAACATTATCAGGTTCCTCCCCGAAACTATATTTTTATTCCGTCACATCTTATGCACTCTCGCTTGGAGCGTCGGTTTGTTTTTGTTTTTTTGTTTTGTTTGAATAAAATGGATCCTAGCATTCACTTTGTGGGAGAGAGACACGCTCCGCTGTAGCATATGGACAAGTATGTCCTTAGGCTCTACTCATAGTATTCATGGCGAAGTTTCTTCTTCGTTAAATTGTTATATGGTTGGAATTGGAAAATACTACATGTAGTAACTCTAAAATGTCTTGGATAATTTGATACTTGGCAATTGTTGTGCTCATGTTTAAGCTCTTGCATCATATACTTTGCACCCATTAATGAAGAAACACTTAGAGCTTGCTAATTTGGTTTGCATATTTGGTTTCTCTAGAGTATAGATAATATCTAGTATTGAGTTTTGAACAACAAGGAAGACGGTGTAGAATCTTATAATGTTTACAATATGTCTTTTATGTGAGTTTTGCTGTACCGTTCATCCTTGTGTTTGTTTCAAATAACCTTGCTAGCCTAAACCTTGTATCGAGAGGGAATACTTCTCATGCATCCAAAATCCTTGAGCCAACCACTATGCCATTTGTGTCCACCATGCCTACCTACTACATGCTATTTATCCGCCATTCCAAAGTAAATTGCTTGAGTGCTACCTTTAAAATTCCATCATTCACCTTTGCAATATATAGCTCATGGGACAAATAGCTTAAAAACTATTGTGGTATTGAATATGTACTTATGCACTTTATCTCTTATTAAGTTGCTTGTTGTGCGATAACCATGTTTCGGGGACGCCATCAACTACTCTTTGTTGAATATCATGTGAGTTGCTATGCATGTCCGTCTTGTCTCGAAGTAAGAGAGATCTACCACCTCTATGGTTGGAGCATGCATATTGTTAGAGAAGAACATTGGGCCGCTAACTAAAGCCATGATTCATGGTGGAAGTTTGAGTTTTGGACACATATCCTCAATCTCATATGAGAATAATAATTGTTGCCACATGCTTATGCATTAAAGAGGAGTCCATTATCTGTTGTCCATGTTGTCCCGGTATGGATGTCTAAGTTGAGAATAATCAAAAGCGAGAAATCCAAAATGCGAGCTTTCTCCTTAGACCTTTGTACAGGCGGCATGGAGGTACCCCATTGTGACACTTGGTTAAAACATGTGTATTGCGATGATCCGGTAGTCCAAGCTAATTAGGACAAGGTGCGGGAACTATTAGTATACTATGCATGAGGCTTGCAACTTGTAAGATATAATTTACATAACTCATATGCTTTATTACTACCGTTGACAAAATTGTTTCATGTTTTCAAAATAAAAGCTCTAGCACAAATATAGCAATCGATGCTTTCCTCTTTGAAGGACCATTCTTTTTACTTTTATGTTGAGTCAGCTTCACCTATCTCTCTCTCCACCTCAAGAAGCAAACACTTGTGTGAACTCGTGCATTGATTCTTACATACTTGCATATTGCACTTGTTATATTACTCTATGTTGACAATTATCCATGAGATATACATGTTACAAGTTGAAAGCAACCGCTGCAACTTAATCTTCCTTTGTGTTGCTTCAATGCCTTTACTTTGATTTATTGCTTTATGAGTTAACTCTTATGCAAGACTTATTGATGCTTGTCTTGAAGTACTATTCATGAAAAGTCTTTGCTTTATGATTCACTTGTTTACTTATGTCATTACCATTGTTTTGATCGCTGCATTCACTACATATGTTTACAAATAGTATGATCAAGGTTATGATGGCATGTCACTTCAGAAATTATCTTTGTTATCGTTTTACTCGCTTCGGGACGAGCAGTAACTAAGCTTGGGGATGCTTGATACGTCTCCGACGTATCGATAATTTCTTATGATCCATGCCATATTATTGATGATACCTACATGTTTTATGCACACTTTATGTCATATTCGTGCATTTTCCGGAACTAACCTATTAACAAGATGCCGAAGTGCCGCTGTCGTTTTCTCGTGTTTTTGGTTTCAGAAATCCTTGTAACGAAATATTCTCAGAATTGGACGAAATCAAGACCCAGGGGCCTATTTTGCCACGAACCTTCCAGAAGACCGAAGAGCATACGAAGTGGGGCCACGAGGTGGCGACACCACAAGGCGGCGCGGCCAAGGGGGCCCGCGCTGCCCTATGGTGTGGGCCCCTCGTCGGCCCTCCGACTCGCCCTTCCGCCTACTTAAAGCCTCCGTCACGAAACCCCCGATGCGAAAAACCACGATACGGAAAACCTTCCGAGACGCCGCCGCCGCCAATCCCATCTCGGGGGATTCTCGGAGATCTCCTCCGCACTCCCGCCGGAGAGGGGATTCATCTCCCGGAGGACTCTACGCCGCCATGGTCGCCTCCGGAGTGATGAGTGAGTAGTTCACCCCCGGACTATGGGTCCATAGCAGTAGCTAGATGGTTGTCTTCTCCTCATTGTGCTTCATTGTTGGATCTTGTGAGCTGCCTAACATGATCAAGATCATCTATCTCGTAATACTCTATGTTGCGTTTGTCGGGATCCGATGGATAGAGAATACCATGTTATGTTAATTATCAAGTTATTACATATGTGTTGTTTATGATCTTGCATGCTCTCCGTTATTAGTAGAGGCTCTGCCAAGTTGATGCTAGTAACTCCAAGAGGGAGTATTTATGCTCGATAGTGGGTTCATGCCTCGCATTGACACTCGGGACAAGTGATGAAAGTTCTAAGGTTGTGTTGTGCCGTTGCCACTAGGGATAAAACATTGATGCTATGTCCGAGGATGTAGTTATTGATTACATTACGCACCATACTTAATGCAATTGTCTCGTTGCTTTGCAACTTAATACCGGAGGGGGTTCGGACGATAACCCGAAGGTGGACTTTTTAGGCATAGATGCAGTTGGATGGCGGTCTATGTACTTTGTCGTAATGCCCAATTAAATCTCACTATACTTATCATGACATGTATGTGCATTGTTATGCCCTCTCTATTTGTCAATTGCCCGACTGTAATTTGTTCACCCAACATGCTTTTATCTTATGGGAGAGACACCTCTAGTGAACCGTGGACCCCGGTCCATTCTTTTAATACCGAAATACAAATCTGCCGCAATACTTGTTTTTACCGTTTTCTCTCGCAAACAATCATCTTCCACACAATACGGTTAATCCTTTGTTACAGCAAGCCGGTGAGATTGACAACCTCACCGTTTCGTTGGGGCAAAGTACTTTGGTTGTGTTGTGCAGGTTCCACGTTGGCGCCGGAATCTCTGGTGTTGCGCCGCACTACATCCCGCCGCCATCAACCTTCAACGTGCTTCTTGGCTCCTCCTGGTTCGATAAACCGTGGTTTCTTTCTGAGGGAAAACTTGCTGCTGTGCGCATCATACCTTCCTCTTGGGGTTCCCCAACGAACGTGTGAAATACACGCCATCAAGATGATATTCAACTAGATCACAAAGCTCATGATCACATAAAGATCACATGGGAGAGAGAGATGAACCACATAGCTACGGTAGAGCCCTCAGCCTCGGGGGAGAACTACTCCCTCCTCATCATGGGAGACAGCAGCGTTGATGAAGATGGCGGTGGTGTCGATGGAGATGCCTTCCGGGGGCAATTCCCCGTCCCGGCGGCGTGCCGGAACAGAGACTTCTGTCCCCCAAAACGGAGTTTCGCGATGGCGTCGGCTCTGGAACTTTTCTCGTATCGTGGCTTATTCGTGTCGAAGTTTTAGGTCACGAAGGCTTATATGGGCGAAGAGGCGGAGTCGGAAGGGCCCTGGGGGACCCACACCATAGGGGGGCGCCCCCCCTTGGCCGCGCCACCTTGTGGGGTGGGGGCCCCCTGGCTCCTCTCTGGCCCCTCTTCGGTGCTCTAGAAGTTTCCGGGAAAAATAAGATATTGGGCGTTGATTTCGTCCAATTCCGAGAATATTTCCTTTGTAGGATTACTGAAACCAAAAACAGCAGAAAACAGGAACTGGCACTTCGGCATATCATCAATAGGTTAGTGCCGGAAATGCGTAAATATGACATAAAGTGTGTATAAAACATGTGAGTATCATCATAAAAGTAGCATGGAACATAAGAAATTATAGATACGTTTGAGACGTATCAAGCATCCCCAAGCTTAGTTCCTACTCGCCCTCGAGTAGGTAAACGATAACAAGGATAATTTCTGAAGTGACATGCTATCATAATCTTGATCAATACTATTGTAAAGCATATGAGATGAATGCAACGATTCGAAGCAATGGTAAAGACAATGAATAAACAACTGAATCATATAGCAAAGACTTTTCATGAATAGTACTTTCAAGACAAGCATCAATAAGTCTTGGATAAGAGTTGACTCATAAAGCAATAGATTCTTAGTAGAAGGTTTTGAAACAACACAAAGGATGATTAAGTTTCAGCAATTGCTTTCAACTTGTAACATGTATATCTCATGGATAGTTGTCATCATAAAACAATATAACAAGTGCAATAGGTAAACATGTAAGAATCAATGCACACAGTTGACACAAGTGTTTGCTTCTAAGATAGAAAGAAGTAGGTAAACTGACTCAACATAAAGTAAAAGAATGGCCCTTCGCAGAGGGAAGCATGGATTACTATTTTTGTGCTAGAGATTTTCATTTTGAAAACATAGAAACAATTTTGTCAACGGTAGTAATAAATCATATGTATTATGTATAAGACATCTTACAAGTTGCAAGCCTCATGCATAGATTACCAATAGTGCTCGCACCTTGTCCTAATTAGCTTGGATTTACATGGATTATCATTGCATAACATATGTTTCAACCAAGTGTCACAAAGGGGTACCTCTATGTCGCCTGTACAAAGGTCCAAGGAGATAGATCGCATTTGATTTCTCGTTTTTGATAGATCTCAACTAAGGACATCCATACCGGGACAACATAGACAACAGATAATGGACTCCTCTTTAATGCATAAGCATTCAACAACAGATAATATTCTCATAAGAGATTGAGGATTGGTGTCCAAACTGAAACTTCCACCATGATTCATGGTTTTAGTTAGCGGTCCAATGTTCTTCTCTAACAATATGCATACTCAAACCATTTGATCATGATAAATCACCCTTACTTCAGACAAGACGAACATGCATAGCAACTCACATGATATTCAACAAAGGTGTAATAGTTGGTGGCGTCCCCATAAACATGGTTACCGCTCAACAAGCAACTTATAAGAAATAAGATACATAAGCTACATATTCTTCACCACAATAGTTTTTAAGGCTATTTTCCCATGAGCTATATATTGCAAAGACAAACAATAGAATTTTAAAGGTAGCACTCAAGTAATTTACTTTGGAATGGCTGAGAAATACCATGTAGTAGGTAGGTATGGTGGACACAAATGGCATAGTTTTTGGCTCAAGGTTTTGGATGCACGAGAAGAATTCCTCTCAATACAAGGCTTAGGCTAGCAAGGTTGTTTGAAGCAAACTCAAGTATGAACCGGTACAGCAAAACTTACATAAGAACATATTGCAAGCATTATAAGACTCTACGTTGTCTCCTTGTTGTTCAAACACCTTAACCAGAAAATATCTAGACTCTAGAGAAACCAATCATGCAAACCAAATTTTAACAAGCTCTGTGTAGTTCTTCATTAATAGGTGCAAAGTACATGATGCAAGAGCTTAAACATGATCTATATGAGCACAAAAATTGCCAAGTATAAAATTATTCAAGACATTATACCAATTACCACATGAAGCATTTTTTGTTTCCAACCAAATAACAATGAATGAAGCAGTTTCAACCTTCGCCATGAACATTAAAAGTAAAGCTAAGAACACAAGTGTTCAAATGAAAAAGCGGAGCGTGTCTCTCTCCCACATAATCATGAATTTATTCAGAGAATGAAAATAACAAAACAAAAATAAAAGCACACAGACGCTCCAAGTAAAGCACATAAGATGTGATGGAATAAAAATATAGTTTCACTAGAGGTGACCTGATAAGTTGTTGATGAAGGGGATGCCTTGGGCATCCCCAAGCTTAGATGCTTGAGTCTTCTTGAAATATGCAGGGATGAACCATGGGGGCATCCCCAAGCTTAGACTTTTCACTCTTCTTGATCATATTGTATCATCCTCCTCTCTTGATCCTTGAAAACTTCCTCCACACCAAACTCAAAACAAACTCATTAGAAGGTTAGTACATAATCAAAAATTCACATATTCAGAGGTGACATAATCATTATTAACACTTCTGGACATTGCACAAAGCTACTGAAAGTTAATGGAACAAAGAAATCCATCAAACATAGCAAAACAGGCAATGCGAAATGAAAGGCAGAATCTGTCAAAACAGAACAGTCCGTAAAGACGAATTTTTCTGGGGCACTTAACTTGCTCAGATGAAAAAGCTCAAATTGAATGAAAGTTGCGTACATATATGAGGATCACGTACGTAAATTGGCAGATTTTTCTAAGTTACCTACAGAAGGGGCTGCTCAATTTCGTGACAGTAAGAAATCTGTTTCTGCACAGTAATCCAAATCTAGTATTGACTTTACTATCAAAGACTTTACATGGCACAACAATGCAATAAAATAAAGATAAGGAGAGGTTGCTACAGTAGTAACAACTTCCAAGACACAACAAAACAGTAGCAAAATAAAACATGGGTTATCTCCCAAGAAGTGCTTTCTTTATAGCCATTAAGATGGGCTCAACAATTTTAATGATGCACTCGCAAGAAATAAGAGTTGAAGCAAAAGAGAGCATCAAAAGCAAGTTCAAAACTCATTTATTTCTAACCCACTTCCTATGCATAGGAATCTTGTACACAAATAAATTCATGTAGAACAAAGTGACAAGCATAGGAAGATAAAACACAAGTAACTTCAAAATTTTCAGCATATAGAGAGGTGTTTTAGTACCATGAAAATTTCTACAACCATATTTTCCTCTCTCATAAAAATTTCCAGTAGCATCATGAACAAACTCAACAATATAACTATCACATAAAGCATTCTTATCATGAGTCTCATGCATAAAATAATTACTACTCCCAACATAAGCATAGTCATTCTTATTAATTGTAGTGGGAGCAAATTCAACAAAGTAGCTATCATTATTATTCTCATCATCAAATATAGGAGGCATAGTATATTCATAATAAAATTTATCCTCCATAGTAGGTGGCACCAAAATACCACTATCATTATAATCATCATAAATGGGAGGCAAAGTATCATCAAAGTAAATTTTCTCCTCCATGCTTGGGGGACTAAAAATATCATGCTCATCAAAACCAGCTTCCCCAAGCTTAAATTCTTCCATAGCATTAGCAATAATAGTATTCAAAGAGTTCATGCTAATAACATTGCTATTTTGCAAACAAAGTTCCATGGATTTTTTAATTCTCTCTTCAAACACATCATGTCCTAATTCAATATAAAGTTTATAAAGATCTCTAACTTTTTTGTTGTTTTCCATTAAGCCTAACTAGTGAAAACAAGAAACAAAAAGATGCAATTGCAGGATCTAAAGGAAATAGCTTCGAGCACTCACACACCGGCAACAGTGCTAAGAAATAGCTTAGTAGTCGGAGGATGTGAATACCTTTTACCTTACTCCTAGCTTGATGTCTACGCACGCTTCTATTCCTGTAGACAGTGTTGGGCCTCCAAGAGTAGAGGTTTGTAGAACAGCAGCAAGTTTCCCTTAAGTGAATCACCCAAGGTTTATCGAACTCAGGGAGGTAGAGGTCAAACATATCCCTCTCAAGCAACCCTGCAATTACGATACAAGAAGTCTCTTGTGTCCCCAACACACCTAATACACTTGTCAGATGTATAGGTGCACTAGTTCGGCGAAGAGATAGTAAAATGCAAGTGATATGGATGAATATGAGTGGTAATAACAATCTGAATAAAATATGGCAGCGAGTAAACATGCAGTAGAACAGTAAACAAACGGAGTTTCGATGCTTAGAAACAAGGCCTAGGGATCATACTTTCACTAGTGGACACTCTCAACATTGATCACATAACTGAATAGACAAATGCTACTTTCTCTACACTCTCTTGTTGGATGACAAACACCATTCATTGTGTAGGGCTACAAGAGCTCCCTCAAGCCGGAGTTAACAAGCTCCACAACATTCGGTGTTCATATTTAAGTAACCTTAGAGTGCATAATAGACCATTGCAATTATACTGAGTACTAACATAGCATGCACACTCGTCACCGTCGGGCTATGAAAGGGGGAATAGATTGCATCAATACTATCATAGTAATAGTTAACTCCATAATGTACAAGAGATTACAATCATAACCTATGCCAAGTACTACATGATGCACACACTGTCAACATTACATCATGGAGGAGGAATAGACTATTTTAATAACATCACTAGAGTAGCACATAGATGATATTCAACTAGATCACAAAGCTCATGATCACATAAAGATCACATGGGAGAGAGAGATGAACCACATAGCTACGGTAGAGCCCTCAGCCTCGGGGGAGAACTACTCCCTCCTCATCATGGGAGACAACAGCGTTGATGAAGATGGCGGTGGTGTCGATGGAGATGCCTTCCGGGGGCAATTCCCCATCCCGGCGGCGTGCCGGAACAGAGACTTCTGTCCCCCGAAACGAAGTTTCGTGATGGCGGCGGCTCTGGAACTTTTCTCGTATTGTGGCTTATTCGTGTCGAATTTTTAGGTCACGAAGGCTTATATGGGCGAAGAGGCGAAGTCGGAAGGGCCCTGGGGGACCCACACCATAGGGGGGCGCCCCCCCTTGGCCGCGCCGCCTTGTGGGGTGGGGCCCCCCTGGCTCCTCTCTGGCCCCTCTTCGGTGCTCTGGAAGCTTCCGGGAAAAATAAGATATTGGGCGTTGATTTGGTCCGATTCCGAGAATATTTCCTTTGTAGGATTTCGAAACCAAAAACAGCAGTAAAACGAGAATCGGCACTTCGGCATCTCGTCAATAGGTTAGTGCCGGAAAATGCGTAAATATGACATAAAGTGTGTATAAAACATGTGAGTATCATCATAAAAGTAGCATGGAACATAAGAAATTATAGATACGTTTGAGACGTATCAGGGCCCACTCTGGTTCATCATTCTGCGCTTGCGGTTCTCATTGGCCTGGTTGAGCTTTCCTTCCATCTGAATGGCTGAGTCAACTAAGGCTTCCAGGTCGGTAAACTGGATGTTCACCAGCACTGTCTGCATCTCATCATGCAGTCCATTCAGAAATCTTTCTTTCTTCTTCTCATTGGTGTCGGTCTCATCCGGGGCGCACCTAGACAGAGTAATGAATCTGTCACGGTATTCCACCACGGACATCCTTCCTTGCTTGAGTTCGCGGAACTCGTCTCTCATCTTCTTAATCAGACCCGGTGGCACATGGTATCTGCTGAACTTGAGCTTGAAGTCCGCCCAAGTCATCATTTGTCCTCCATTCATTGCACGGGCACTGTTCCACCAGGCTCTGGCAGGTCCTGACAGATAGTGGTTGGCAAACAGTACTTTCTCAGCAGCTTCAACTCCTGCAACTTCCAGGTTGTTCTCCATTGATTGGAGCCAGTCATCTGCATCTAGTGGCTCTTCAGTCTTGCTAAACATTGGAGGATTAGTATTCTGGAAGTTCTTCAACTTAGATCCAGGATAATCATGATGTCCATGTCCTTGGTTGTTCTGGGCTATCTGCTGCAGTACGGCAAGGTTGGCTTGTCGCTCAGCTCTCTCGACTTCTCTATCCGCCACCATCATTTGTAGCATCTGCATCAGCGCATCTGGATTGTTGTTGCGGGTTGGAGGGGCCATCTGAATATTGAGGTAGATCATAAGATAAGAGGGAATTTTCTATGGCTTGTTTGGGTAAAGTTCAAAAAGTTTAAAACTTGAGTACTTGACATGTTGAAATCAAACAACACTTTCATTCATTCCAAACAACATTACAAGCTAACACACCAATGATTTTAAGAACCATTTCTTCATTCTACGATACAAGGGGACAGATACAAACTCATACCTACGCAAGTGCTCTAGTGATACTACTCCTCATCTGAATCCATGGGCTCCTCGTCCACTTCTATCGGAATGAAGTCATCCACTCCGGCTTCCATGAACTCATAGCCCTCCACATCAGTGTGGAAGTCCAGGTCTTCATCTTCCTCAAAGTCATCATCATCGCTTAGGTAGGCTGCATCATTTCCCTGGATGTCTTCACTTTCTCCTTCCAGGTCCTTCAGTTGGGTCTCATGTGCCTTGACAGTCTCCTCCAGGGATGCTATCTTGGCGCGGAGGTGAGCAATGGTGTAGTCCTTCTTCACATGCTGACGGCGAAGAGTCTTGCGCTCCTTGGCAAGGATCTTGATGGTATCGGTCTGCTGCGACTGGTGCAGGTACGTCTGGTTGGCATAGGCGCGGGAGTTGTCCAGCTCCTTGCGAGTCTCGCACAGCATGAAGTCAAGGTGCTCCACATGGTACTTCACTTCTGGGTGAGGTGACAGATCCATTGGCGCTCCCATTGAGTCATGCCTTGCAAGGTGGGCGAAGCGGGTTCCCTTGATCTGGTTCACATTCTGCCCACACAGACGGGCAAGTGCTTCCTGCATGGCTCGAGCTAGTCCATCCAGCCAGTTGTTCTCCCTCAAGGAGAACTGGATCCTCTCGGACATAGGTGGCTCCAGCTTCCCTCTCAGGTCTGCAACTACGACCCACTGCAGTTGCCCTCCAGGCTGATCATTGACTTGTCCTCCAAAGAACTCCGGGTGCGGGAGCTCGAGATACTCAGCTAAGGCCTCCAAGTCCCTCTCAAAGATCAGGCTTCCTCCGTTGCCCAGCTGGTAAAACTTGGTGTGGTTGAGCTGCTCCATCTGTAGGTGAATTGGATGAGTAAGTTAGAGAAGTGCAAGTGTGTCAAAACTTTATGTAGAATTACAAGGAAAAGTAGAGCATGGATTTCCCTTTTTGAAAAGATCTCAAAGACAAGAGTGAGAATAAGTTTTCAGAAATATTCACTACATTTGTTTTGAAACTAAGTTTTTCAGACGTCCATTCTAACTATGGCCTCCTAAGGTCAAACAATGGCTCTGATACCAACTTGTCAACACCCGGATTTTTAATTCCACATGCCTATTATGCCGTACATCGCAATCCCAGGAAGATTGTTTTTGCGATACATAATAAGTTCATATCACAACACATCATTCATTACAAACCATAATAGTCTTACATCAAAGGATCACATGATCCAGTCTTAATACAACAATTGATCTAAAGATCAAATACATAACACATAGCGGAAGATACGGAGTAGTGGTCCATCTGTTCCACAGGCAACGCTTAACGTCGGGAGGTAGTCCTAGTTATCGTAGACATCCTGCTGTCCACCTTCTTGGTACTGGTTCTCCTCTTCATAGTCTGGCCATTTGAATAGCCAGGGACAAAGCCATGAGTACTTTTAAAGTACTCGCAAACTACACTAATAGAAATACTAATAGCTCTAACATGGGTTTTAATCTCTAGGTTCATTTGCACAAAGCCAATTTCATAAACACTTACTAGTCAAGACTCTTTATTTACCTAGACTTACTCAAGTGGGAACATTAGTGTCATTCCCACAACTCTGTTGTGATCAAGTCAAGTTCACCTTTCAAGTCACCATTCATTTTTGGAAAATATCTGACAACGGAACAGTATGGCCATCCAACTGTCCATGATTGCGGACGTGGCTATTCGAATAGTTTAACACTCTGCAGAGGTCGTACTCTTGTGCCACAACTTTTGATTACATCCGTCAGGGATAGCCCTGAATCATCATACTCAGTATGTGGATCATCAACCATTAACCTTTCACTTACATACCCTAGTATAGGCACCTCCCCTATGAGCTTGGCCTCCTAGTGATGGCAAACTGCCATCCTAGGAACTGCAAAGGGTTTGGGTAGGACATTCATCTCTTTTTCATGTCATTTTATTTTCAGTGGAGGCAGCCTCAGCATAACCTCTATGACACTTGTTCAGAGGGAACCCATACTAACATACATAAATTTCCAGCTAAAGCCTTACCCATAATCAGGTATTGTGGGGGTACTCTAAAATTGGAATGGTATCGCATCCGAACCCAACCATCAGTTTTTATGAAATACACATTGTCATTCAGGGGTCATATTTACCTTCAAAACTTTCAATAGAATGACTCATCATTCCAAGGTTTTCAAAGTCATTTGATTCACAAGTTCCCATCTAGAGTAGTCAATTTTAGCTTTAGCACTAGCAACTAATCATGAGGGGTGCTATCTAAAGTTTAGCTTGCTAGGCTAAGTTTGAAGCTCTTGTGGTACTCTACATTTAGACACCAGTTAACTACAACAAGTAAGCCTTGCTAACCAAAATAAAAGTTTGCAAGATAAAAACTTGGACTTGGAAGAATAAAACTTTAAACAAAAATACTAGTGCCATGGTATCTTGCACTAGTAACTTGGCATTAGTAGAGCTTGCCTTGGTTGGTACAGTGATCAAAGTGTTCCTCTTCTTCTTCGTAGAAGACCTCCTCCTCCTCGTAGTCTTCGGTACTAGCGTCTATAAACAGATACGAGGTAACAATCATCAATCAATACTTAAGGGGACTAGTTAGCCTTAATGGCTCACTCAAGATGATCTATCATCATCACAATCATCACTCAACATCATACTAGGGTTTTCTTTATTTAGTGTTGGGAAAATAATTTCCTCTCATTTAAAATTACTAAGATTTAATATCCTCAAATAACAAAATATGAGGCCATGTAACCAAGGTCATAACCTCACATCAAATTACTTGGGAAAGTGATTTAAATGAGATGCTACATCTCATAGATTTGAAATATTAATTTTGAAATCATTTAAATGAGCTAGAAATGACTACATAGCCATTATTTGAATCTAGCCCATGATCATATGAAGTAACTATGTCATATTTTTGCATAATCAAATAGAGTTTTTGAAATGTGAATTATGAGAATTGGAATCACCTCAAAATTCATTATGGTTGATTCTTAATAATTGTTTGAATTTTGAAAAGGTACTGCCTTGTTATTTTTGTTGCAATGTCTCTGCAATGAATTAGGGTTTGAGACCAGTGGGATTGGCTAGATCTTTTCATCTACTTTCACACAAAATTGGAATCACCCAAATTGGATTTGTAGATTTGCTTTTATTCAATTTTGAACACAACAGCAGTATTTGAATTTGAATAAACTAATTAAACAGAATTCAAATCAGTGGGCTTCGGCTAGAAACGCTAACGGGCCAGGGAGTAAAAGAAAAACGGGCCGGCCCAGCAGCGCATCTCGCACGCGCGGGCGGCCTGAGAGCGGACCCCACATGTCATTGGCTCATAATTCCCGAATCGGTATGTTTGAAAGAGATCCGTCGGATTAGAATCAAGATCTACGGCTGAGGTTCATCGTCGTCAACGATGAGATCCAACCCTACTAGCGGTGAACCTAGGGGGTCGGCGGCTCACCGGAGGTCCGGCGATCGTCGGCGAGGTGGTAGAGCGACGTTGTCGACGACGGCGAAGCTCCTGGTACCGGCGGAAACTCCTGGGGTGGTGCCAGTCTCCAGCTCCTTCTGCGACGGCTCCGCGGTACTCCGGCGATCGATTGGGGCGGTGTGTGTCAAATTGGGGTGTGGCAGTGCTCGAGGAGGCTCAGTGAGAGGAGAGGAAGCGATTGGTGTGAAGAATTTGGGCGGGGGAGTGCTCTATCGGGCGAGAGGTGCTGAGGCTCACAGACATGGCGATGGTGGCGACGGTGCTACAGCGGCTCAAAGGCGTGGGCGTCTCGGCACAGAAAATGGTGGTCGAACGCGATAGGGCGCGTGACATGTGCTGGCAGTACCGTGGCGGACGTCGGCGACGAGGACGACGGCGACAGGGCTCTCCGGCTCGAGTGTTCATGTCTGGGAGGTTGTTGTGGTCCTGGTGAGTGCGTGTGCGAGAGGAGAGGGCGAGGGGAGGTCAGTAACGACGAGGCGAGCTCGTGTTCTGGCGTGCCCGTGGCCGTGGGCGTGTTCGTGCGCGCGCTGGCGTCACAGAGCGTCGTGGGCACGTCCTGGCCAGGGCTTTGCTACGCTCTCCTTGGTCGATGGCTTGTACCAGCAGGGTCAGGGGATGAAGGGCAAGCTCCAGGACATGGTGATGTAGGCCAGAGGTGAGTGGAGAGAGGGGTTGGCATGAGGAGTGGCATGAGCTCATGGCATGGGCTTGGCATTGCCATGATCATTAGTGATCATTGGTGCTGGTGCTTGGCTTGGTCCAGGGGATGCAAGAGGGCACTGTGGTTGACAGAGGAGTGATGGTTTAGGCAAAAATCCAAAGGATAATAGAGTGTATGCACATAACCAATTCTTGCACATAAGGTGTTTGTAAAAATGGCCGCAAGAACTTTGAATTTGAATTTTGCCAAAATATTTTATGGGTGTGAATCAAATAATATTTGGCACCTACTGATGTCCTTGGTTTGAAAATTGGAGAAGGTTTGGTGAAAATCAAATTTGGGATGATCTATAATCTGTTTCAAAGTTGCCACTTTGAATGCCATTTAAATTCATTTGAATTTGAATCAGCAAGGTTGGTCAACACCAAGTTGTTCACCTTTATGAGTACTATAGATCTGTGCGAAAAGATGAGAAGGTTTAGTTTAGGAAATAATAACCACAGGGGTTCGAAGTGGGCATCATGTTAAAATTGTCACAAGTGACCATTATCATATGTGACTTGATTTTTGATTTTATTTTTATTTGTTTTGATTTTCTTTGACCAAAATGTATTCCTTTGGGTTTCTTGAGTGTTCGGTTGAGTTTATTTAGGGTTTCAAACCATTTAATCAAAGTGGATCATGGCATAGGCCAAGATTTGCAAATATGGCTATATGCCCATATGTGCTTCTCTTTTTATTTTATTTTTTTCTTTGTTTCTCTTTAATTTTGAAAAGGGGTAGGGTTTAGGGTTTGGAATCATGTCCAACACTTCAAACAAACAATCATGGCAAAAATCACAACATACATGCATGATCACTATGCACACTAAGTAATTCAATTCAAATTTTTTGTTGGCTCCAAAATTTGGGAAAGGGAATTGATCTTCTTTATTGATTTGAAAAGTTGTGATGTTACACTGAAGCACCCCAAAAGCACGCTCAACATCTTTGCGTGCTGCTTCCTGACATGTTGCAAAATAAGCGTCCATCACCAAAGCTAGAGCCGGGATTGTCTTCATAAATGTAGCGTACATCGGGTAGATACCATCATCTAGATAGTACCCCTTGTTGTATGCGTGGCCGTTTACCTCAAAGTTCACGGCATGAGCTTGTCCCTCAGCTAGCCTAGAAAACACTGGAGAGCGCTGCAACACGTTGATATCATTGTTTGTTCCTGCCATGCCAAAAAAGCATGTCAAATCCAGAGGTCATGGTCTGCCACCGCCTCGAGAATGACACTGCACTCACCAGTATGCCCCTTGTAGATCCCTTGCCAAGAAAAGGGCAATTCTTCCAGCACCAATGCATACAGTCAATGCTTCCGAGCATTCCAGGAAACCCTCGTGCTGCATTATGTTCCAGGATCCGAGTTTTATCATCTGCCTTTGGTGCTCACAAATAGTCTTTGACAAACACCGTTGTGACGACTCGGCAAAACATGTAGAGAGTTTGTGAACATGTCGACTTCGCTATCCGCATGTAGTCATTGGTTGTATCTGGAGGAGCTCCGTATGCAAGACAGTGCATTGCAGCAGTGCACTTCTGGATTAAGGTGAAGCCCCACAAACCTGTACAATCTTGCTTGATCATGAAATAGTCGTCGTACTCCCTAACGCCGAAGACAATCTTCATGAACAGATCCTTGTTCATCCTAAACCGGCACCAAAATTCCTTCGGCGAATGAGCCGCGTCGTCGGCGAAATAGTTAGCGTCAAACAGCATGGCGCCGGCTTGACGATGCCGGTTGATGTTCCTCCTCTTGCCTGGCTTTGAGCAGTCGCATTGACGCACGCCGAACAAAGGCTGGCGAACACGGAGCAAGCTCGTCAGAATCAGCTACTGCTGTTGCCGCCGGGCAACCTCAGCGTTCTGCTCCTCCATGAACACCTGCACCATCATCTCGGCATTGTTGTCCATCGCGGCAATCCGATGAACACCTTGCGGGTGGGGTGATTGTGCAGCAATGGTCGAAACAGCAGCCGCCGGTCGAGGGGGTACGGCCGTGTCGTATCTATTGCAAGCAGGGGGCACGACGGCGACGGTGGCGATCTAGAGGGGTGGCAGTCGAATCGGGTGTGGGTGGGAGGTGGGGAAAGCGGTGTGTCTGGCTGCCATGCGGAGCCCACACGCGGTTTTTGACGTGCCGCGAGGCGCGGCGCGACCGATCCGCGCCCTCCAAGAAGGGGCTGGCATGGGGTTACCAGCTCTTCTATTGGGCTCGAAAACTAGCTGACGTTTTTTGGGGCGCGCCGGTATGAGCTTATTTTGGCCACCGGCGCCCAAAACGTTGTCGGAGCCGCTATGGGGCGCCCAGTGGAGATGCTCTGAGCGAGCAGTTCTTCCTTACTCGCGGCGTGTGTGCTGTGTACATATGTGTATATCTTGATCCTTGTAGGATGTCTCCAGCTTGTACACCGTTGTAGAGATTCCTGGATGGCTGGATAGATCATCCCATGACATGATCATGCATGCGTGTGTGCTGAGAAATCTGTTCATGCATTGGTATATACTCCCTCCGTTCCTTTTTAATTGACTCGGATTTAGTACAAACTTGTACTAAATTCGAGTCAATTAAAAAAGAACGGAGGGAGTACTTAGATAGTGATAAGGTTCGCTTGGATATGGACGATGGACCGAGAGGAGTTGAGATGGATGGCACTCCGAATATCCCAGTCCTAGCTGTGTGATTGACTTTCTTGTACAAAGACACATATCTGGAAGCTCCACGTGTTCAATTCCGTGCTGGCGAGCTGGCGTATATATATATATATGGAAGCAAAATTGTAGCTAGGCTCCCAGGCGGTGTGGCCATTCCTTTTGCTAGATCTGCACGCAGGGTATAAATTGGATACATGCATAAATGCGCTCGCTGAGTTTAATACAGTATACCCTCCTTATTTTCCTTGACCAAGCTGATTAATGCCTTCGGGTGGCGTTTGAATGTCATCAATACTTGCTAGCTTCTTCTTAACCGATCCGATTGATATATTTCTAGGAGCCTCCAGGTAGAGAGAGTCACCAGATGGACAGCCCATTGTTGGAGATGGGGAAGAAGATGGAGATGATCAAGCTTTTTCTTGTGGGGCTTTCCATCCTCCTAGGGTGCACCCAGGCGGCCGCCCATGGGCACGAGAGCAGCGGTGGTAGGAGGAGGCTTGCGGCGGCACCCAACCTGCCGGTGCCTATCACCCTCCTCACATCGGCCGTCAACAAGGGAGCCGGTACGTACATCCATGTGTCCTTCGGTTTTCGTTTTGTGTTATGTCCATGTCCAATGACAAGTCGGCAGACCAAACCACTTCAGTTTGGAAGGATTATAGTTCCAAATATATGTCCAATCCGATCAGTATCCTCACGGTCCTATTACGATCGCTCGCGAGTACCTCGATCTAGTGCGGCTGGCATGCATGCTGCAGGCTCCAATCATACTCATACCTCAAACAGAAACAAATACAACAAAAATGAGAAAAATGAACATCGAAATGTCATCCTTTTTTCAAGCAACTGACAAGTGTTTTTCATTTTTCACCTAAAATAATATTGCGGCGTAATTAATAAAGAATTAGGTGAAAACCAGTATCAGAGATTCAACTTTTCCCGCTTTCAAATCTAACATGTCAAATTCCACTATCGACCATCTAAATTTGCACCGAATATAAATTCAAACATTCTAAATGGTTTTTGAAATGCATATCTATATCGATATCTATGAATAATAAAAGATACGGATTTTTTGGTTGAGTCTAGATTTTATATTAAACTCCAATGCAATATCTCATGGATTTGGTAGGATCCTTACCTATCCTGTCTTAATTGCATATTAACTCCCATAAGGCTGGTCATAGTGGTAAGTATTATGTAGTAGTATCATGCATATGATATTTGTGTATGATACTATCTTTATAGTGGGTAGTATCATAGTCATGCTATATTTATTGTTTTTTAAAATCTCAATGCAAATTTGTGTACAAGATTTGTTTGGCATTAAATTTTCTTGTGATATGTGCTATGATACAGTATCCACCTATGTTACTCTAATCTCCTCTCTCCTCCTTAATTAGGTACCACATCATCATTTTTGTGAGTACTAGCTATGATACTAGCACTATGGTCAGCCTAATATGTAGTAGTATGTCCTATCAATCCATAAAATTATTAACATTAATTTGGCGCTACTATGCTACCCCTGCTTTCCCAGTTTAGTCAAACTTAGTAACGTTTGAACAGATATATAATTATAAAAGATATACTGAACAGATATACTGAAAAGATATCAACATCTATAAAAAGCAATTTTGTTACAATAACTATAAAAAAATATATGCATATATTACATGCATTTGGTATTGTGGATGTTGATTTTTTTTTGTATAATTGATCATTTTCACTTCGACTAAGCTCAAAGGTGCAAAGGTAATTTGGAACAGGGGATCAGTAGGTTGCCAAGGAAGATTGATTAAATTCTTTTGCAACATTTCAAACCATTTATCTTGTATGTATGATTTCCTTGATTCTTAAGTTTTAAAGTACATAGTATTACATATTTTTAACCACGGCTTGTATTATCTTTCCTACGATTTCCACGATTTTATAACCACGCATAATTTTGTTTTCAGTTACTTGAAAACTTGAGTGTTTCCTCGTTAGGTCCAATTTTTTTTTTGTATTACTACTGTGTGCCAAAGGGAGTAGAATTACCATGGCAAAATATGCCTATATTGCACGTGTACGGCTGCAGCTAGTATCCACATATATGTAACGGCAACGTATTTGTAAATCGATGGATGCAGTGTGCATCGATGGGACACCACCGGCTTACCACATGGACCCGGGCTTCGGTGCAGGGAAGAACAGATGGATCATCGACCTAGAGGTACTTACTTATACGTGTGGTGTGTCCCAAATCTGATACGTGCCTACTCCTCCCTCTAAATATTAGCAACTCCATGGTAAATATTAGCAAATCTGATACGTGTCGTTGCTTTTTCAAATTTAAACTAAAACCTCGTTAAAAACTACAAAGAGGAGGAGTACATTTTAGCAACTCCATGGTAAAGCTGTACGTACGTGCGTTCGTGCAGGGAGGCGGCTGGTGCGACAGCGTGGCCGGATGCCTGTATCGCAAGGCGAGCCGCCTCGGGTCGTCAAATCTTATGGACAAGCAGATGTACTTCGCGGGCATCCTGAGCTCCAGCCCTGTCGACAACCCTGGTACCTACACTCACTCCAGTCTAACTAGCTAATACTCCATCCGAGAATTCCATAACTTTTGTCAAACTAACGTTTGCGCATATATATGCATGTTAATTAGATTTCTACAACTGGAACCGGGTGATGATCCGGTACTGCGACGGCGCGTCTTTCGCCGGCGAAGGCTATGACGCCCGCAACAGACTGTATTTCCGGGGCCAGCGCATCTTCAACGCCGCCATTCAGTACTTCCTCTCCATTGGGATGGCCTCCGCAGACAAAGTGCTGCTGACTGGTACCTCCGCTGGGGCGCTAGCGGTGATGCTGCATTGCGACCAGTTCAGCACCTTCTTCGCCGGCCGGAGAACCACCGTCAAGTGCCTCGCCGATGCAGGGCTCTTCCTCGACGCGTACATGCTCATGCTCCAATTTACAATGCTCATCCTACACCAATGATTTACTGTTTTTCACCTGCCATGTCGTATGCATGCTTGCAGCGTGGACGTCTCCGGCGGCCGTACCTTGAGATCCTACTATGGGCGCGTCATAGCCACCCATGGAGTGGCTCAGAACCTGCCCAAGAGTTGCACTGCTCGTCTCGACGCCACATCGGTGTGTATATATATACTGTAGATCATTTGCATGCGTGCATGCACATGTAGTATTTGAGATCCCTATGTATTTGCACATGCTGATTGTTGTCCCATCTCATCTTAACTTACCTCCCTACCTTCCTTCTTCATGAACCCATGCAGTGCTTCTTCCCACAAAATATAATCGGCAGCATAAATACCCCGATATTCCTGCTAAATGCGGCCTACGATACATGGCAGGTACAGCAAGTTTTCTCACCTGACATATATCATCCAAATCTAGCTACTACTATACTATCTCCTTCCAAAGTTCCAATACACCTACATATACAGGCAATACATTCTGACAAGGGCAAATGTAATTCAGATCCGGGAAAGCCTTGCACCAAACATGGCTGACCACAACGGCGCCTGGCGAGCCTGTAAGTCCAACCGCTTAGCCTGCGACGCATCCCAGATCACATTCTTGCAAGGTACATACATTGATACAGTTTAAAATTGGCAATGCATCGTCCCACACGATGATGCTTGCATATGCTGGTCAAAAAGATGATCTGAATTCGGGTGTCACGTGTCTCGGACTATACTATGGGTGTAGCTTTCAGGGGCCAGATGGTGGCGACTGTTCAAGGTTTCTCCGGTTCCAAGCACAGCAACGGGTTCTTCATAAACTCATGCTTCATTCACGGCCAGTCCGAGAACCATGCCACCTGGAACGCAAATGGCTCTCCTGCTATTCAAAACAAGGTACCTGCTAGCAACCAGCTGTGTTTGAACTCGCTTATATCAAGCACTGGTACGTCCATGTAAATTGTGTTGTTCTTGCGTTTGCAGGATATCGGGAAATCTGTGGGTGACTGGTACTTTGGGCGGGCGGAAGTGAAGGCCATCGATTGCCCCTACCCCTGCGACAATACATGCCATCACGACATGTGAGAAAAACTGATTTGATAAAAACAACAAGGAGCAGTACACTACAGCAGAGTGATTGCTCTTACCATGTCTTGTACCAAGCTCATTTACTTTTTCTGTCAACTCGTTCGGCACGAGGCAAACGTGCAGATCCATGCAATTCGCTGCTGCTGCCGAATAAACCAACTCTAAGAGCATCTCCAGCCGCGTCGCCCAAAGCGTCCCAAAACGCGTCGGATTGAGCGTTTGGGGGACGTCGCTCCCCAGTCGCATCCCCTAAACAAAATTTCGGAAATTTTAAACTTAACGAGATTCGATTAGATTCGTCCAAACTTACATAGACTCGAACGAAATTTGACTAAATTTAAACTAAACCTAATCTAGAACCACTTGCGGCGGCCGGAGGCGTCGTAGTACTGCTGGAAGTTGTACATCTCGTCGGTGACGACCTCCTGCTTGACGCGCTCGGGGACGGGCTCGTCCTTCACCAAGCCGCTTGGTCCTGCCTCGCCGTCGTCGGTGAGGTCCACGAGCGGCTTGCCGGAGTCGCGGATGGACATGGCGATCGTCGTCTCGACGTTGCCCCTCCAGGCGTCCTTGTCGTTGAACGACGCCAAGAACGCCGCCCGCAGACCTGGGCAGTCCTCGGGGTCGTCGCTGCTGGCGATGAGCCGCTGCTGCCGCTCGTACTCCGCCGGCGGCGCCGCGCTCGCGACGCTTCCTCCGGCTCCTCCTTCACCTCCGGCTTCGGGATGAGGAGGGCGCCGCCGCGCCTCCCTTGCTGCCGCCGGCTGCCGCTGCCGCCACGCCTCGTATTCACGGGCGTCGCCGGCTCCTCCTTCACCTCCCGTTTGGGGACGGTGTAGGGCGTCGAGCGGTACGACGAGGACGGCGTCGATCACGCCGGTTCTGAGGAAGAAGAGTGCGAGGAGGACGAGTACGGCGTCGATGCCGTCCCTCCATTGCTCCGTGCCCGGCTTCGGCGGCGGCGGGACGCCAATGCCGTTCACGGCCATCTTCTAGCCGCCGCTGCTTGGCAGCCGCATGTCCGGCGGGACTGGATATTGGGCGTGGTACAACGCCCACGCCTCCGGCACGGTTAGGCTGCCGCGGCCGAAGCCGTTCGCGGCGGCGATCTTGCGGGAGGACGAGGTCGACATTGTCTGGAGCGGCGAGGAGAAGATCTGGGAGGGGGGAGGCGACGGCGACGAGAAGGTTTGGGAGCGGTGAGAGATTGGGACGAACCGCATGGCGTCTTAATGTACAGCGGCGGCAGCAGGGTGGTTGCACGCAATAACGCCGGCGCGGACGGCCACACGGCCATGCACGACGAGACACGTCCCTGCGTCGCATGGGAAAACAGAGACGCCATTAACGTCGCTTGACCAAAGGTAGGCGACAGAGTTTTAGGCTTCCGAGCCGCTAACGCGTCGGGCCCGCGTCGGTTTGCCTCGCTTTTCGTTGTGTCCGGCATGCCCGGAGCGTCCCCTGTGGGACGGGGATGGGCTCGGGGCCGGACACCGTATCGGGGCGCGCCGAACAAAATGGTCTTTGGAGGACGCGACTGGAACGTTTTTTTGGTCCGGCGCCTCCCAAATTGCTTTGGGGATGCGGCTGGAGATGCTCTAAGATGCTGAGTTTTGCTAAAGTCTCGAATAAACTCGAGGACAACGCAACGCTCAAGATCAAGGAAGGTGAAATAGTCACTGTACTAGTAGATGAGCTCAAGCACATCCTGCAGTCACTTACCAAGACCAAGTAATTACAGCCAATGAGCACTAATTACATTAATACAAAACTGTGTGCTCAGGAACTCAAAATCTTAGCATTAACAAGCTTTGATTTTGTACAACCAGTAAAACTGATGCTACGCATACTTGAGATGCTAGATGCAGGAAGCTAACTAACGATTGGATCTGACAATCCAAGGAAAAATTTACATCTCATGGCTGTGTCCCAGAATGACGCTGGATTTTTCAGATTCAAATATGTAATGTTGTTCTCCCGCACTGTAAACCATGGTATAATGTAAAGGGACCTATACACCTGAGGATTCATGACACCAAACCGTAGCTACAAGGAAGAGCAGAAGAAAAAAAACCTCGCATCAAACTTAAGATGCAGCTTGGGCTGCACCGAGTTTCTTAGACGCCTTCTCTACTTTCTTTTTTGGATCTTTCTTTTCAGAATTTTCCTCATCTTGCTTTTTCATCACTGGTTTGAACTGTTCCAAAACAAAGGATAAAGTCACTAGAGCACTGGTCTGAAGCGCATTCAACAGCCACAAATGGTGATACAAGTGCTAGGCAGTCCAAATATAGACATGTGAAAGCTAAATGAGATATGACCATTGCTGTACAAAGAAGAAAGGAGAGGAAAACGGCCTAGAATCTAAGGCAAGTGAAGCACAGTTATGCAGAATTCAAGAAACACAATTAGCTACACAAGGCTACAACCTTAATTACTATATAGAAGTATAGTTGGTTTCACAATGACACTAGTAACAAGCTATGTTTTTGTTCAAAATTGCATAATGCTGCACAGGGGACTCATGTGTTGATTAAACCAAGAGAGTTAATCAGGTAGCAATCCCAGCCTCTTAAGTTATTCTTTGAAATGTTAGTTATAGGTAACAACAATGATAAAATAATTTAGCAAAAGAGAAAGGAGGAGAATTTTCGGACATTCGGAGTGAACAAACCTGATACACAGAATAAATAACATTTCTCCGGATTTGAGCCATCATATCCAAGAAAAGATTATATCCTTCAAGTTTATATTCGATAAGGGGGTCTCGTTGAGCATAGCCCCTCAATCCAACAGCTTGTTGCACAAACTTTAAAGCTTGCAAGTGTTCTTTCCAAAGCTTATCAATATTGCTTAGAATTAGGAATCGCTCGGCTTCCTTCATCAAGCCTGGAGCTTGCTTCTCCACGATTTCCTGCCAAAGTTGCTGAGTTAGGATACAAATAAGTAACAAATTACAATTATACTTTTGCCAAAGTTGCTGAGATAATTAGGTTTGGAATACACTAAGTCCATTGTTTTCTCATGTGTCATTTTGAAGAAAGCAACTCAGATCTTTGAATTGAAATCTGAAGTGAGGAAAGCTGCTGCTTAATTTCTCTGTTGAGATTTGGTTGACACCTTTTAATAGTAAGATATAGTGACCTGAACTGGTAGAATGATATAAATACCATAAAGTATAGTGAAACTTTATTCTTCTTCTCATCGGTTAAAATTATTCTGCATTACTCTAACCATTCTATAAACTTTCAGTGCCTATCATGCAAGAAACTATACTCATGGAACCAGAAAGAGGAACTAACAGATTTTTGGAAGTATGCTTCACGCCCTCGGGTACGAAGGTACTCCTGTAAATCCTCATAGCTTGAGCATTTACTCTCCAACACTTCTGGTGTCAAGTCATTTAGTAGGTAACAATACCTAGAGAAAAAATAGAAACATTACAAACGAATCACTCAATAGACCTCTGAAATATACATGGTATCGGAAAACTCACTGTTGAACTTTAGCTATCAGCTTGCCAAGGTCCCAACTTTCCCTTGGGGTATCAGGACCTATGTTTGCCTGCAAATAGGACAAAAAACTTGCATCAGCTCACGATAACATAATGGTTGCAAACTTTCAAATGAAGTTGTAAACTTTGACACAAATGTTTAGGAGAAATTACAAAAATAAATCTGTTATGAACATAGTGGTGTCTGGTAACTAACCTCTAGTATGTCGTCCATCGTTAACTCAGCATATTCCACAATAAGTGATTCCAGACTACCAGATGCAAGAGCACGTCTTCTTTCTGCGTATACCCGATCTCTCTGGCTATTTAATACCTCGTCATACTCAAATAACTGCTTCCTGATATCAAAAAGTAGTTCTCAACTTTCCGTTGAGCTTCATCTAGGGCCCTTGTTAGCATCTTTGATTCAATAGGAAGATCTTCAACTCTGAAGGCTTGCATCAGACCCTACATGAAATGGTTGGCAATGTTTTCAGAAAACTAAATGTACACCATGTTTTACTCTCATGGAGTGTCGAAATATAGTCTGAAATAATCCATATGTGCTGAATGGTGCAGTAATTCTTATTTCTGAGTGTACCTGATACACTCTTACAATCTTGCAGTATAAATATTTCATATTTTGGACGCAGGTTTGAAAGAATGTTCTTCTTTCTACACAAAAAGAGTCCCTTTGCTCCTAATTCACTAGTTTGTACAAAGGTACTGGACTTTTGGATTTTTATAAAGTTTCAGAAGATGACTAAAGTAGAGCGTGATTGGTCTTGTAAGTTCCAGTTTTACTACTGCCCTACATAAAGCTTGTGACTGATAGTGAAACAAATAATTTTATTACTCTTGGAGCCTTCGAGGTACTAGCTAAACAGGTTTGGATTGGAAGCGGATGTGCATAGCAAAAGAGTTACATGAGGTTCTGTTTGTTGGCTAAGAAGGGCATCCAGTTTATTGCAAGCAGAAACAACTGTTTGAACTCCATATGCACCACTAACTTCAATAACATTCTGATGTTTTATTCTGAACAATTTATGAGACCTAGTAGTTACGAAAGAGAGGTAGGTGCACTAGTTACAATTTACAAAGCCATGCGGTGCTTTAGTCACCCAATCACTGACATCAAGATGATCCAAGTGGGAGGACCGGAAAAGGAGGATTAACTAGCTTGAATTATACAAAGAATGGCCTTCTTTCAGTGAAATCAGCCTACCATTTAAAGATAAACATGAGAAACAAGGTGTGCATAAAGGGGTTAGTTCCAGTTTGTGCAGCATATATAAGGATTGGTTGGCACGGGATGTGAACCATTGCTAGTAAAACTAAGGTGCATGTGTGGAGGCTGGTGAATAATGACCTGGCTCTAGGTTCAGAACTGCAAAGGAGAAAGATTAAGGATGGCGTCCGGTTTGTTGCCTTTGGTCGAGGGGAAGATGCTACTAGCCGGTTCTGGTTGTGCCCGCATACATCCTGGACACGGAAACTGGTGAACGATAAAACAGGAACCAGTTTCACGTCTCCTCCTATGACTGTGTGAATGGCTCGTGACCTGAATTATTGGCTGCTGGAATGGTTTGGGGAGCAGAACAAACATGACCTGCAAGCAATCTTCATGGCCCTCTTATCAGTTGTGGCAGGCCAGGAACAACGCTAGGGAATCTGATGTACAAAGAGATAGTGTCTAACCTGAATGCTCTAAGAGCTGTGGCGGCTAGGTCAGGATGAAGGGAACGAGTCCCTTATAAAGCATCTTCAGAACACTCTCTAACATGGGCCACATGGGCCAAGTAGGTAAGTCACACAGCCAGGCCCAATACCTCTTCAACACTCCCCCTCAAGATGGGTGATAGATATCTATCATTCCCATCTTGTCACATGCCAGGTTGCATTCTCTGGTTCCCAAACCTTTGGTTAAGCAATCTGCAATTTGTTGCGCTGATCTGACATGCTCTATCTTAATGATCCCATCATCGAGTTTTTCTTTGATGAAGAATCTGTCTATCTCAATATGCTTTGTTCTGTCATGCTGCACTGGGTTATGTGCTAGGTTAATAGCAGACACATTGTCACACCATACATTTATGCAGCTATTCTTCAACACCTTTAGTTCACTTAACAGATTCCTTACCCACAACATTTCACTCAGCCCTTGAGACATGGCTCTATATTCTGCTTCAGCTGTTGATTTGGAAACCACTTGTTGTTTCTTGCTCCTCCATGACACCAAGTTTCCTCCAAGGAAAACACAATACCCCGAAGTTGATCTTCGGTCATCTAGGCAACTTGCCCAATCAGCATCACGAGTATCCATCGACATCAAGATGTCCGTTGCTCTTGAACCACAAGCCCTTTCCTGGAGTTCCTTTCAAGTATCGCAAGATTCCGCAGATCGCTTCAAGATGTTCACTTCTAGGCTCATGCATATATCTGCTCACTACACTCACTGCAAAGGCAATGTCTGGTCGTGTATGACATAAATACAACAGCCTCCCCACTAGTCTCTGATATCTCCCTTTATCCACATGATCCCCTGATTGTGCTGTCACTTTATGATTTTGATCAATTGGGGTTGAAGCTGCACGACAGCCCAGCATACCAACATCACTGAGAAGATCGAAAGTATACTTTCTTTGAGACAGAGCTATTCCTTTTGCTGACCTGGCCACTTCTATACCAAGAAAGTACTTTAGTCGGCCAAGATCCTTTACTTCAAAGGCCTTACTCAAACACTTCTTTAGCCTTGCTATCTCTCCTTCGTCATCCCCGGTAATAATGATATCATCCACATACACCGCAAGAATAGTAATCTTTCCCTTAAAATGTCTATAAAACACTCGTATGGTCCCCATTGCACTGTCTCTGTATCCCATGTCACAGGCCGCACGCCTGAATTTGTCAAACCAAGCTCTCGGGGACTGTTTCGATCCATAAAGAGATTTTTTCGATCTACATACCTTGCCTGTGGTTTCGAGTCGAAGAGAAGCCGGGTGGAATTTCCATGTAAACTTCTTCATGCGGATCTCCATGTAGAAAAGCATTCTTAACATCAAGTTGGTGTAACGGCCACCCAAAATTTGTTGCACATGATATCAAAATCCTCACCTGTGTTCATCTTCGCCACCGGTGCAAAGGTCTCATCATAATCGATGCCATAGGTGCCGGTGTACCCTCTTGCCACAAGTCTTGCCTTGTATCTTTCAATCTTTCCTTGTGCATTTTGTTTCACGAGTGTAAACCCATTTACAATCGACAACCCTTTTTCCGTTGGAAGAGTTACTAACTCCCAAGTTTTGTTCTTTCTCAATGCCTCGTAGTTCTTCCAACATGGCGACACGCCATTTTTTGTCCTCCTTTGCTACCTTCCGGTTAGTTGGAATAGATATCGACCGTAGGGAAGCAACAAATGCTTTGTAGGAAGGAGACGGGGCTTCATATGACACAAAGTTGCCTATGTCGCATTCATCATATTTTTTCCGTAGTCTCCCAACACAAGCCCGAGTTCCTTTCCTTAAAGCAATTGGTAGATCCATTTGTCCTTCTCCCATCGTTGTCGAGTCCCTAGGTCAACTTGACTTTCACTCGATGAAACGATCTCGAAGTTGTCCCGATGTTCAACTTGTAACTCTTGTTGTTCCCCCGAACATGTTGCGCACCCACCTGTCTTCTACTATAAACTTGAAGATTTTGTTCCTCATTCAGCCTTCTCCATCTCTGCGGTAAATTCTGGCCTTCTCCATCTCCATCCTGTCTTCCTGGAATGAGACCCACTATTGGTTGAGGTTGTGATTCTGAGTTTGTCTCCCCTCGCATCAGTTCACTCTCTCTCTTGACCAGTCCCGTGAGTCTGGAAAATGGTCAAGATCTTCGAATAATATGCTCGGATCGGTCTTCTCTCCATAAAATGGTTCGGATTCCCGAAAAGTGACATCCATGCTCACAAATGTCCTTCGTTCTGAAGGGCTCCAACACTTGTAACCTCTTTGTCCAGAAGAATACCCGAGAAAAATACATTTCAGAGCTTGAGGATCCAGTTTGCTCACCGAGGGCCTGTGATCTCTAACAAAGCATGTGCATCCAAATAGTTTTGGAGGAACAACAAATGTATTATCCTTCGAATTAATTCACATGGAGATTTCATACTGTCACCCTCAATGGTGTACGGTTGATCAAATAAGTTGCGATCAGGACAGCTTCATTCCGGAGAAATTTAGGCACATTCATGGTGAACATTAAGGCCCGAGCAACCTCCGAGTATGTGACGATTTTTCCTTTCAGCCACACCATTACGTTGAGGCGTATCCGGACATGATGTTTGATGCAAGATTCCCCGCTCGGACATGAAAGCACCAAATATTTTGTTAACATATTCCGTACCATTGTCGGTGCGAATAGCTTGTATTTGTACATTGAACCGATTCTCGCACAAGAGCATAGAATTTTTGAAACACGGGAACACTTCATCCTTGTGTCGCATGAGGTAGATCCAAGTCATCCGTGAGTAACAGTCAATAAAGGTTACAAAATACTTTGCGCCACTTATAGATACCACTGGACATGTCCATACATCAGAATGAACCAACACAAACGGAGAGATACTTCTAATCCCCTTACTCACATAAGAGGTTCTAGTGTGTTTGGCATACTCACAAGCATCACACTTGAGCTTGCTTCTGTCAACACCCCTCATTACATCAGGAAATATTTGATACATTTTGTCAAAAGAGACATGTCCCATTCGACAGTGATGGATTAGAGCTCTAGTCTCCTTGTCTTCGGTGGCGACCACTAGTCCTTGATTCCCATCCTCGCTTGGCACGCTGCGGTCCATGTACCACAGTCCGCTATGCCTCGGTCCCGAGCCCCAAGCTTCCTGCTCGTCACCCTCTCTCCGTATCGAGCACATATATCTCGTTAATGGTCACTTGGCGATCAATCCGATCAACCACGTGCCTCGAGAGACACTAAGTTCACAGGGAAAGGCGAGGCACATATAACACCGATGATAGTTCAATAACGAGATTACATTTAACCGTCCCAACTCCTCTAATAGGTTGTCGTTGTGCCATCCGTCGTATGTATAGTTTCCGATGTGTAGGAGAATATTGAATATAGGACTCAAATTCCTTCGATTTCCAAGTAACATGTTTGGATGCCCCCGAGTCTAATACCCAGCCTCTATTAATTGAATGTGCTGCTACTCGATGCATTTTCGGTATTACCTTTATTGGTGTCGACAAAGTTGGCGAAGTTGCCAAAGCTTGAAGTAGTAGCTTCGATCCTCTCTAGGCTCTCCGGTTACGGGTTGTTTGCCTTCACTTGATGCAGCCATATTTGCCCTATGAGCCCCTTCTCCATGCCAAGGACCAGACAACCCGACCCACGGCCACCTCTGTTGTTGTTGCCAACCCAACCACGACCACCTCGTGGTTGTGGCCACCTCTCGTGGTTGTAACCGCCACCTCCGTAGTTGTATCCTCTTCCTCTTCCCCTTATTGATGAAGTACGAATCTGCTCAAGTGCCCCGATTCTCCACGAGTAAAACAGCTCTCTTGTTTCGTTCCTTGTTGTCATTGCAAAGCGCGCATTGCGAGAGGCCGTTCGCTGCGTCCAGCAGATTTTAGACGGACCTCCTCTTGTGACATGGCTGAGATAGCTTCATCAAGGGAAGGAAGCTTGGGCTGGTGCAGTAAGGTAGCACGTCTGCTCTCAAAACAGGAGTTCAGCCCCTTCAGAAACTTCATCACACGGCGGCGTTCCACATATTGTTTAACGAGTCACCACACACTCCGAATGAGGAAGCTCTAGGGGATCACGGTGATCCAAATCGGACTAGCAGACGCCGCAACTCAGCCACATACACCATCGAGTCCTTCTCACCTTGACGCAAATCGTGCACGGCATCCTCAATCTCAATCTGCGCCATCGACATCAGATTTCCCTTTCCCGAGTACATTTTCGACAAAGTACTCCAAACCTCCGCGACATTTGGAAGCCCCTCAACTCGAGCGACAATAGAGGGGGTCAAAGAGTTCGACAGACCAAGCAAAAATCAAGGAGTCTGTCGCACTCCATTTCTTCCTGTCTGCACTCCCCTTATCTTCCGGTTCGACGAAGCACTTCCCCGAACATGCCCATCCAGTGCCTTTTGTCCTCGAATGAGCAATGCTCTCCTTGACCAACTCGGGTAGTTGCTCATCCCTTCTAACTTTACCTCATTTGGCATGAGCTCCACCTTCTGCACCATCTCTCGCTTGTGAAACACGAGCAGCACCCCTTCGGCAGAAGTGCTCTCGACATTCTTGGCCACGAGAAGCTGGGCCAGCTTCTCAAGAGCTGTTGTGAGCTCGTCCCCCATCTTGCACAAGCACCAGCAAACACTCCTCCAGTCCACTTCCTCTCGAGCACGAGCACCACCGGAACCCACGCCACCTCCTGAATCGAGCACCACCACCCGTGCAGTCCTCCCGGCTCCACCTTAGGCCACCGCTGCAGTCACCATCGCCACCTCCATCGCCCCTTGCTGCGATACCATGATGTACAAAGAGATAGTGTCTAACCTGAATGCTCTAAGAGCTCGTGGCGGCTAGGTCAGGATGAAGGGAACGAGTCCCTTATAAAGCATCTTCAGAACACTCTCTAACATGGGCCACATGGGCCAAGTAGGTAAGTCACACAGCCAGGCCCAATACCTCTTCAACACCTTCAAATCGATATATCAGGCGCTTGCTCTGGTGGAAGAATGGTGCAACCTTCAGGATGAGAGATGTCGGCTGACTGAAGGCGAATGCTGATGGTGCCTTTCAGTTAGGGAGTGCCAATGGAGGCAGTGGTGTTCTGATATGAGATCACCATGGCCAACTCCGTGCAGGAGTGTGCCATTTTTTCACCTCTGTTGCCTACCCAGAGTGCACAGAGATCTTAGCTTCCAGGCGTCGGTCAATGTGGCGAAGGAGATCGGTGTTAGGAGGCTCAGGTTGGAAACAGACAACACCTGTCTATTCATGGTCCGCTGGTGGATGAAATAAAGGATATATGCTGTGAGGCGTTGAATGAAGTGGCACCTAAGTTAGAAAGGCATGGCTGCGAGAATAAAGTAGTACTACTTGGTTTAGTATTCCTCCTCGCTGTATTGTGAGTTGTCTGAACTAGGATTGTAAACGAACGAACAATGAATGAATGAATGGTTTCTCTCAAAAGAAATATGGTGTGCTTTAGTTAGCAATGTATGGACTCTGATCTGTAGGGTCCCACCTTCATGGATGAAGAATATACAGATTATCAAATAGTAGAAACTTCAAGTTGGCCGATAGTTTATTCATCAGAAGCTTTAGGTGAAGTCAAGTAAATTGTGCAATACAACCGAATCGACAGGAAATAGTTTTGATGCAATACAATCGAATCAACTGTACTTTGTGCAACCTTTGATATTGCTTTCATACTTCCTAAAGAATACAATAAAGGAAGAAATAACGCATACCTGTATGCGGTCACCTCCAAATATGCGGAAAATATTATCCTCAAGACTAAGAAAGAAGCGAGAGCTCCCAGGATCCCCTTGCCTGCCACTTCGACCACGAAGCTACACCAGATAAAAGCAAACCAATCAAATGGAATGATGGTATGATACCCAACCAAGTTTGAAGTAATCATACCCCTATGGAAAAGTTAGTGTTTTGGAGTACAACATATATATATTGTATCATAGAGAAATAGTATTTTCATTCTCGAAAAATAAGGTAGTGTTTGTTCTTCAGTAAGTTAACCCCATTGTGATCCCCAGTGATTTATTTCTGTTCGATTAGCTGAATCTAAGGGCCCATACCACAGTCAAGCCCGTGATCCCATGTTGACGATATATCCTTCATTTGATGGCCTATCTTGCCTTAATTAGATCACTATTATAATTGTTACTCCCTTCCTATACTCGAAGTCATGTATGGATTTATATATGCAACTGAGAAAATAGCTGGCCTCCTACTTGCCCAACTAACTGCCAATAGTTTGTATACTATTTATTCTGAAATAAATAGCCCCAAGCCCCTAACAAGGACGATTTCATGTTTTTTAGATGAACTGCTGCAATATATTAATTCAACACAGAATCCAATACAATTGGTTCCTAATACAGCTTGGTGCAACACCAAACCAAGTTTTTTTTTGCGGGGGAACACCAAACCAAGTTTTGCACAGCTTATTCCCGCAGCATTCTTTAGCTAAACCATGCGCCGTTTCATTCGCTGATCGCCGCGCCAATCGAATAGAAGAAATCGCCAAAAATCAAAAGGGACTTTATTTCTTCAACTACCGGACCGTAGATAGTTTGATCCTGCTCATCCCTTGTTAGCTTGGCAGCAACTCCCACACTGTTTGTCTCCAGTACCACTTTCTGAACCTGAGTTTCCTTCATGAGGAATGAGACCCCTTCGACATGCCAGCAACTCCCGCTCACAAAGCCTCCATGATGGTCTCTGATGACCATACAATCCCCTCCAACTCCTTCGCGAGTGTGAAACTCCCCATCTGCATTCACCTTCCTCCATCTAGGACCAGGAGGGAGCCAGCACTCTTTAGGTTTTGCAGTGGCAGCATTCGGTGGAGTCTGAACATTCCGCCATTCATCCACAGCAGCCACAGTTCTCATAGCACCTGTCTTCGGATCAACTAGCATCTTTGTCTCTCTCGCATCATTTCTTGCTTGCCATAGATTGTAGATCATTGTCAAAGCCCATGACATCTGAAACTCAGTGGACTTACCTACATGCTGATACTGGAGTTAGAGTTGTATATACTTGTATTGTTCGGTATTTTTTCCCCGTTGTTTAAGGGTTTGCTTGTGTATCTCACTTGATCCTTTTGCCATTAAAACCAGATTGTTCTTATTTTTCACCTTGAACAGTTGAGCTAGTTTCTCCAGCAGTTGCCTGGTACCTTGATTCTCCATCATTACTGAAGATTAGTTTATTGCAGTGGTCCCTCGGCTCACACAGAAAGCCACATCACTTCTCTGCTCTCCTTTACTCTCTTTCCTCTTCTCCTTGATCCAGGCTTCGTCTCCTCTCCGCTCCAGGCCAACAAACCACCACCAACGCACCCTTCTCCCTTTATTTCCAATCCAAACAGCAGCAGCTCAGCAGACAGTCTTCTCCTCCTCCACAAATAATCCTCCCGTGCTTCTTCTCCTGGCTGCACACGCACCAAGCGCCAAACGCCAAACAACTATCATCTTCTTCTCCCCTGTTTCCAAGCCACTGCACCTCCGTTGCTTCTTCTCCCATGTTTCTTCCCGAAGCTACGAGCAGCACTTTCAGCAGCTGTCTCCCTTCACCTAGACAGCCAAGCCGAATCGATCTGCAGGTCATAGTAACGTGCTGCCAGCCCCCATCTCTGAACCTCTGCACGCGCACTCACAACAGCACCTCCGCCTGGCCAGCACTCCGCCCAGGACTGCCTCCACCTAGACCTACTTCACCTAGCTGCACAGATGGACCTGGACACCCGGAGCTCCACTGCAATCCCGCTGATTCACCGCCGGCAGCCACCATCACCCATCGCCGTGTGCTCTGATACCATGAGGTATTTGGGGGAGATTTTTTGGATTTTTCTCACTCGCTTGCTAGCTACAGCCTACAGGTACAAGTACATATACACTAGGGCATACCTTTAGCCAAATATATATACGCACACACTCAACCCAACAGAAGTACATCCAGGATCTTCTTGCTGATGCTACTCTTACTGATGAGCATAATGTTGCTCAATTTCCATCCTCTGAGCTTCTGATGGTGAGCCTCTGTCTGATCCGACTCGCTATTGCCATCTTGTTGGGAGTCTTGTCTATCTAGTTATCGCTCGTCGGGATATCTCATGTGCAGTTCATATTCTGAGTCAGTTTGTATTTGCTCCTACTCAGGTTCCCAATGGTCGCCTTCTTCGGGTTCTACGATATCTTCATGGGACTGTCTCTTGCCGTGTTTTCATTCAACGAAGTTTGTTATGGCTTCAGGCATATTCGGATGCTACTTGGGCTAGAGACCATTCAGATCGTCGGACGCTTTGTGCTTACTGTGTACTTCTTGGTGATTCTCTCATTGCCTGGAAGATGAAGAAACAGAGTGCCCTATCCGTTCGGGTGCAGAGGCTGAGTAGTGAGCTATGGCTCTTTTGACAACAGAGGTGACTTGCTTATGGTGGTTGCTTGAGTATTTTGGTGTTTCGGTCACTACACCAACTCCTCTTCTGTCAGACAGTATAGGTGCTATTCGTATTGTGCATGACCCTGTAAAGCATGAGCTTACCAAGCGCACTGGTGTTCATGCTTCCTTTGCGCGCTCTTGCATGCAGGATCAGGTGGTTGCTCTATAGTATGTGCCTTCCAAGTTACAACTTGTGCATTTCTTCACAAGGCCCAGACTAGCACAACACAGCTTCTAACTCTCTTTGTTGATTCACCATGAGATTTAGGGTTGGGGGAGGGCGTTAGAGTGGTATATGCTTTCCATATATTAGCCGTGCATTATCCTGATTGTCTAAGGGTTTTTTTTGCAGATTTACAACACCTATATGTGTGTACATATATGCCTATGGCCTCACTGAAATACAGGTTGCATATTTCGTCACAAAAATGGCAATATTGCCCCATATCTTTTTCCTCATGAGGCAATAAATTTGTTGCAACAATTTTGGAGTACGCGAAATTTATTGCTAAAGTAGAAATGATGTTCCATACAAGTGCGTGCAGCTGTACATTAAAAAATTGGAAGTGTGCAAGCAGCCAGAGGACTGACAAAATAGGTAGGTGCAAGCCAGCATATGAGTAATTAGCTCTTTTTCATTGACATTCTTAAGGAAAAATAGGAGTAAATGACTAAAACTACCTTGAAAGTGTAAAAGGGCAAGAACTTCGAGCGAAAGTTGGAGAGGCTATTAAGACATATTCTGGAACTGAGAACGTATGTTACCTGATTGTCAATTCTGCGCGACTCATGTCGTTCAGTGCCTACTACATGAAGCCCACCTGTTGCGATGACCTGAATAAGTAACAACGATACCATGAGCAATTTATCATATGGTCTTCAATACCATAGATCAACCAATAAATATCGTTTGGGTTGCAAACCTTCTTCTTTTCCTCCTCTGTGTAAATCTTAAATTCATCTGATATCTTCATGAATGCGTTTCTCAGAGTTGCAATTACTTCATCACGTGTTGGTCCCTGCCATGGAAAAAAAAAGCATTGTTAGATCTCATGTAAAACGAAATATCCGGAGACAAAAATACATACTAGTCAAACAGATGATAATTATTAGTTCAAACATGGCTTCCAAAAACTGTTTCATATGGCAATCAACAATTTGACAGGCTCAAACAATGCAAATGTGTGGCCCCAACATAAGCAGCTTGGTAAAATAATTACTGTATAAATTTCTGAAATTCTCCAGCACTCGAATTGAATTACCAATATTTCTTCACAATATGCATACAAGTTCCACAAGTAGCTTGAAACAGGAAGCAATTACAAGGGTCCTGAAACTAATTTCAATGTGGATTTCCTCTAGGCTGCTCATAAGACTATCTGGGCAGTTCCAAGTGGTAACTGGTCAGTATACAAACTCTAGAATTAGGAACAAAAACTAAGAAAAAACAGACAAATATGAGAACTAGCTTTCAGTTCTTCAGAAAAAATTGACTTGTCGCCAATCATGAAATATTGACAAGGGCAGAGTTTAAATCAACCACGGGAGTAGTTGAAGTAATCAAGTGATTTTGATGACAATAAATTGGTTGATTATCTTAATCCGATTCCCCGGCGAGGATTCAAGTAAACATGTGGTAAACAACTCTACTGCAACTTAGGAATCAAACTGCTTTTTTTTGGCAAATTAGGAATCAAACTGCTTTGTTACAAAGGTATACTAATAAGTTAACCACAAGACACTCGAGGACAGAATTATAAAAATACATCATAATATTCTTCTGGATAAATTTGTGTGCTGACCAGTTGCCACTTGGAACCGCCCAGATACTCTTATGAACTGTTTCAGTATACATCAACTAATTAACAATATAATGTCAGATGTCCAAGCCATATGTACAGATGGTAGACCATTTTCTACTTATTTCTTGATTATCATCAAAATATACTATGCATCAAAAAAACATTTGGAGATGGACACTCGAGAATAAACCCAAATATTTCTTAAACATTTCAAGACTTCGTGATAACTTCAAAAGGCCTACCTTCTCACATGAGTAGGAGAGACGCTCTTCAGCTTCTAGCTCAGGTAATGATTTTTCTCCCCATTCTTTGACAGCCACTTCGACTGCATCTTTGACAAATGATAGTGTATCTTTTGAAAGTTCACATGGGAACAAGCTTTCATTTGTCTGAAAGAGGGGATAAGTGCAGTGAGCCATTGGGACCTCAACTTCATCACAAATTAAATCATAACCAACAATCTGAAGAATAATTCACAGAATCTTGAAGAGCACTAGTCAGCAGATGCTAATCCATATAGCTACTGGACATATATAGTTCATTATCTCTACCTTCCATGTCTTTCTTGGTGGAAGCTGCTTTTTGGATACAATGACACCATCAATTGGATCAACAATTCTGCAACATTATTTCAGAAGCAAAAGAAAAATATAAGCAATGTTGGACATATGTAGAGGAAAATAACTAGATGCAGCGTCTATGATGCTATTTGGGAAAATTTTCTAGCAAGGATTTTTTTGCCAAGAAAGAGAATTTTTATTAAATAAAGATTCTAGCAAGGAAGGGCGGGCCTGGTGCAGCGGTAGAGCCTCACCGCCTGTGACCGAGAGGTCCCAGGTTCGAGTCGCGGTCTCCTCACATTGCACTTCGTGAGGGTAAAGCTTGCCACTAACACCTTCCCCAGACCCCGCACAGTGTGGGAGCTCTTAGCACTGGGTACGTCCTTTAAAGATTCTAGCAAGGATTTCAAATACCTTGGCATAAGCATCTCACGCAACTTCAACCTGGCCATGAATTCGGCATTGCCTCCAAGGATAATATCAGTGCCACGTCCTGCCATATTGGTGGCAATTGTCACTGCACCAAGGCGTCCACTCTGAGCTACAATCTCTGCCTCCCTCTCCACATTCTCTGGTTTAGCATTCAGGACCTTCAACAGAGAGTTCAAATAAGCTTGAGAAGACTTTTCCAGATCTTAGGGAATTTAACAGGCATAAACTGGAGGGTGGGATGACAGAAACTAGACAGCATTTAAACTATCAAACTCCATTTAACTGAAAGTTCTAATGAACTAAATTTTCAAAACAAAAACAAAAAAGAAATAGTTATCTATATGGAGTGCGAGAAGGCAGAAACACTATTTTGTAGTATTTTGCAGATTCCATTACCATAACAGTAATGATGCGGAGGTATTGTTAGCCTGAATGTAATCTTTTCATGGTGTGACCTGCCCATATAGGTTGTGTGCAGGCTGTAAGTGAATAGCACACATAGGTTGTGTGCTTGCTGTGTGTGAACAGGGCACTTGAGTTGTGTCCTGTGTGAGTGAACACTGCACATAGGTTGTGTACTAAGGTTGGCTAGTAGAAGGGGCTAGCTTAGTCATGAAGTATCTAGGGTATGTAGGGAGAACTCTAGAATAGGAATGTTCTAGAGTAAGATATTTAGGAGTAGTATGAAATATCTAGAGTTTTGTAGTCTGAATATCTATTTGGCAATTGGTTAAATGGGGTTGCTAAGAAGGATAAAGGCCACATTAGAGTGGGTGTGTGCGCTTTATTTTGGGCTATCTGGAAGGTTCGAAATGATTCTCTCTTTAACAAAAAGAGTTTTCCATCATTTTTGCAGGTTGTTCCTTTGGTTACCCATTGGATCCATATGTGGTCCTTTATTCAGCAGGAGGATGTGCGACGAGACATGGATATTGGGTGCAACCGCTTGGCGATGGTAGCACGGGATTTCTACAGCCAGTGCGGCTGGTGTACTGACAAGCGGCTCACATGAAGATCTTGTGGCGGCTTGTTCTTTTTGTCATTTTTAGATGGTTGGTTTTCGTAGAAACTTTGAGTGATCCGTGATATGTAATAAGTTTGTAACTCAGTATTTCAATAAAGTCAATAAAGGGCCGTATGCATCGATTGATGCAGAGGCTGGGGTTAACCCCGTATCGTAAAAATTCTAGAGTTTGTAGAGTATTCTAGAAGTATGGTTTAGGGTTTGGATTGTGCCACATGGCAACAATCTAAAGGGTCATGTACAAGTATAAATAGGTCCTACCGTCCTATCATAGGTTGTTGGGGCAAGCATGGGGTCCTAGCATAGGTTCCTGGGGCAAGCATGGGCTGCTAAGTCTGTAAGCATTCATTTCCCAGAATTGTGTAGCATCCATTGCTACAAAAGCTAATAGAGGAAGAAGGCATATGTTGCCTAAAACTATAGTGTGTTCTCCTCTGTAGTTCTAGTCCTTCATTTTCTACTTTTACTCAAGAGAGAGAACAGAGAGAAGAGAGAGCAGAGAGGGAACACTAACATTCCATACTGTTTCTCAAGCTAACAGGCATACCTCATGAGGAATCGCTGCTTCACGTAGCTGTTCTGACAAAGTTTCACTTTGCTCGACACTAGTTGTACCAACAAGCACAGGACGGCCAACTTTATTCATTCTTGATATCTCCACAACAGCAGCACGCCATTTTCCATTTGTTGCTCTGAAAACAACATCTGAATCGTCCTGAAAAGGAGAAACATAGTTGAACATTCTCAGAAAGGGGACATGCTAAGTTGAAGTGAAAGGACAAATCTTTCACAATACTAAAATTAAACGTGTAAAATCCAATAAGATGGCAAGCACCTTCCGTATCATTGGCTTATTTGTTGGAACAACCGTAACTTTTAGTTTATATATGCTCTCGAACTCCTGTTTTTCTGTAGCTGCAGTTCCAGTCATGCCACAGAGTTTCGGGAACTGTCATGAAAAGTATCAGTTTCCTGCCAAATAAACGACTGAATATCTCCAAATAAAAGGAAGAGAGTGATGATCCAGCACAGTGAGCCATATATTCTTCATCACATTTACGATTTACCACTATCTACGAAAATGCTCAACATTGGCTAGTGACTGTGAAAGCTCAGTTACCATTGAAGATCATCTGATCAGTCGATGATAATTGGCTCTTACCATTTTGCACAAGTAGGTATCAATAACTTCTAAGCACTGGAACAAAAGGATTGTCACTTGCCTGGAGAAAGAAGTTCTGGTAACTTATAGATGCAAGGGTTATTGTTTCATTCTGTATTTGTACACCTTCTTTTGCCTCAATTGCTTGGTGGAGTCCATCACTCCATCTTCTGCCCTGCCAAAAATAACAATATCTGAAACATGGAAACTAATGTAAAACTCTTTATATTTATATCACAATTTACAGCTCAGATTTTACATTTATACTAAATTTTGGCCCTATCCCTGAGATACAATAATTGTTTCAAAATAGAATGATCTGCACAACTTGTGTGGACTCAGAACACAAACCATCCGAATCATCTGATTGGATTATATTTAGGAATAAGTGATCACTTGAGGCTTGTGTCTTTTTCTCTCCTTTTCCTTCAGACATTGTGCGGATGACTATCCATGACTGAGTCCTCAATCAGTGTGCGCATGCATAGGAAAATGCTAGTAGCAGAAGATTTTCTAGTAGCACAACTGCACATGGATTCACAATGCCAAGGTTTGCTATAAAGGATACAACAAATAGCCCAAGCTATATATAGCTGTCAAACAAATTGCTTGAGAGATCAGCTGAGTATGATTTGAGATAACATAAATGCACTAACGAGGGGTCAGTGGAAAGAACTAATTTCGGGGATGGTATGATGAATGGAATTTTTAGATAAAAACAGAAACCCCTCTCCTAACATGTTTTCTACTCCACGCTATGTTAGGATGATCCACAGATGTTTGAAGAAGTGTATGTGAAGTGCATCAATCATATACAAATGTAACATAGTAATTAGTCAATGACTTAATTTTGGGCTATCAGATGGTAAAATTCTCTTACAGCACTGAGAACAGTGATGCAATACTTACTGCCATAACTCGACCTGTGAACTCATCCACAATAAGCACTTCCTTGCTACGAACGATATAATTGACGTCTCTGAGGAAGAGCTCCTTGGCTTTGATAGCATTTAAAACATATGAAGCCCACTGTTCACGAGGATCATATAGATCATTTATGTCCAGTATTTCTTCAGCATCAGCGTAGCCTTGTTCTGTTAATAGAACATTTCTCTGCTTCTCATCGACCTGAAAAATATATTTTTATAAGAAAAAAATTAGATTGTAGCAATGAACTGATAAACAACAGTACGAATACAAGAACAGGTTAAGGGCCAGGTGAAAGATATAATGTATGAGCAATATATGTTCACACTATACTGTACTATTTAGAAGAGAATAGCAATAGAATACTTCTTTAGAGAACATATAAAAACCAATTGTGCATCTTTGCATTAAGCGAAGAAGCAGAATAGTTACAACAGTTAGAGCCAAGACAGCGACTTCCCACTCATAACAAAACCCAATGGTAAGTATGTTGTAGAATACTATTACCAGTATTTTGGATAATACCATCTCGATTCGCAAAAAAGGATAATACCATCTCAAATAAGACAACATGTGAAAGTGTATTATGAAAAATATTTTACATGGTTCGGCTAAAATGATATGTTTCATGACCTATCTAGAACAGAATATACATTCTGAGATTCAACAGGGATAAGAAATATTCATGTAAGAAAATAGGGATATGAATTAGTTGCGCTCACAGTGTAATGAATATCCTGTTCAAAAGCTTCAGCTATTTTTGCTGCTTTGTAATACCGGTCACTTGGCTTTTCAGCAAGGCCAGATATTATAAGAGGTGTTCGTGCTTCATCAATGAGGATTGAGTCAACTTCATCTATCACACAGTAATTGAAGTTCCTCAACACAAGCTCATCTACAGTCTGCAAATGAAGATTAGATTAAGTGCAGAAGCTGTGAGCTGTGTGTCCCTTCGCCTATGACTAGAACAGGAAGAAATGCAATAGTGGCCCTTAAAACATGAAAACGCAAGCATGCACAATCAAACATTCATAAACATTGTCCACAATGGGAGAGGTGTACCATCGCAAGGTTATCTCTTAGATAATCAAATCCAAGCTCACTATTTGTGACATAAGTAATATCACACAAGTAATTTTCCCTCCTTTGCTCAGGTGTCATGTTCTCTGCCAAAATGAAGAGTATTTGCTCAATAAACATCAATAACAGATAAAGAAAATAAATACATGGTGCCAGTAAAATAGAAAACTCAAAAAATGTGCTAGATGGGCAAATGAAGCTGTTGCATAGCCAGCGGTGACAGGCTAACAAATTCAGGATAATTATCTCTAAACATCCATCTCAGCTGTCATGCTTCTTCTGGATCAGAATCAGACAAGTAAAATTATTGGGTTACTTTTGCTCTTTTCTGGTACATCCCAGTACTTCCACGAGCACCTCATTGCATTCACAACAATTCAGTTGGTAGGGAAGTATGCTTAATTTTGTTTAAGATATTAGGGTGGGGTTGCAAAAAGAATGTTTGAAGTATTAAGGTGGATACTGAACAAACTGTGCAATTTGGAGATGGCACAAACAACAATAATGAACAATGTGAAGTGATGACCTACGTTGAATTAGGCCAACCTGCAGTCCTAGAAATCGGGGAACTTGACCAACCCACTCACAGTCACGCCTGGCGAGATAATCATTTACAGTGACAACATGGACTCCTTTCCCACTTAATGCATTTAAGTAAGCTGGCAGAATAGCCACGAGTGTCTTCCCCTCTCCAGTCTTCATTTCTGCAATCTCTCCCTTATGCAGAACCATGCCACCAATCAACTGCACATCAAAGGGGCGAAGACCAAGAACTCTCTTGGAAGCCTCCCTCACAACAGAAAATGCTTCCTGCAAAAGCCGATGAGCCGTAAAGATGCTTCCACCTTGAAATATCTTATTTTCAAGAGTTGAATAGTTCATGTATTGCATATATCACAGAACAAAATTATTTTGCAATTTTCTGAATAATTCAGCAGGCTAGTAGCTACTACGGAAGAATAGTGTGGGTGACTCATCAATTGCTTATTTTCTGAATCCAACAACGCTAAAAGTCAGTTGGATCATTTCCAAGTTGTACACATGTTGAAGTCATCCTCCTTCTTCTTCTTCTTCTATAAATCTAAATGAATCAATTTGTCGCAATTCTTTCAATAATGAAGTGGCGAAGTGAGTCATATAGTTCACGAGTTCTTCAATTTTAATACTGAGGTTCTACAATTTATACATTATATAATTTAATAATTTTTACTTTATATGAGATCAAATAACATGCATTCTCATTGGATGGTTATTTCTATGTCCATTTGTTGCACTTCGAGATCAAGTTTATAGCATTTTATGTTCAATTTGCTTGATCCTGTTATGGCATTATTTGATAGTCCAGAACAAACGAACTGCATTTTGTTAAACATATTATGCTGCGGTTACTCCAAAGGTGTAAAATATCAAAGTTGTTGACAAAAAAAATCAATTAGGTTATAACAACTTTGAAGATGAGTAACAGTTGAACTTAACTACTTAGGTTGAAAGTATTTAGGTTCTGTAATTAACAGTATACTTGAAATGCAATACTGACAATAAAATCACTAGTCAGATACATGTTTAACTCCTAAACTACCTTCTTCTCACACCTTGATAGCAGTAATGTTAAACTAACTAAGTTCTTGTGCGCCTGGCAGTAAGTGAAATAAAATAGGAGTCACCACAGTCACATTTTAAACTATAGTTGCGGCATGGTTTGATTCAGTAAGTAAACAGTGTCAAGCAACCTCTCAAAAAAGAAAAACAGTGTCAAACAACCCAATTCATCGGCAGGACACGATCTAATTACCAGCTCTGTATACATTTCCACTGCCTCCAACCGGACTGAAATCTAGAGTGGAAGCATATACAAGAGCTTGTTAGTGATTCTGGATGTAGTTGTGTACGTACGGGGAGGATTGAGTCGAGGGATTCCCCGGCGCGCGCGCGCTCCTGAAGCGCGGAGGTGCGGGCGCGGAGTTCGGCGTCGGAGAGCGCTGAGACCTCCGGCTCCAGCCTGTTGACGAGCGCGACGGTGTCGCTGTACTTCCTCCTCGCCGCCTCCCCGTCGTCGCCGCCGCCGCCGCCGAACATGCCGCCGAGCAATCCCCCCAGCGCCGCGGGCGCTACCTCGCCTCCGCCCCGCCGCCGCAGCGGGCGGCAGCGCCGGCGGAAGAACTGGACATGACCAGCGCCGCCGACGCTACTCCAGGGAGGAGACGGGTGGGGAAAGTGGAGGGCAGTGGCGCAGGTGGCGGTGGACGGAGGTGCCGTCGCCATCGCGGCGCGTGGTCGCTGCTCTTGGCTTCAGCTCCTCCGCTTGGTGTGTGGTCTAGTGCAGTGAGGCATGCACGGCCACAGCCACAGGCCGCCGCGTGCTCTGAGTCTGAGTGATGGGCAGTTGTGGCTGTGGATGATGGGGCGAGGTTGGAGAAGAAGGATAACAACTCCAGCACACATATGTAGTTTTCTTTTTTAAAAATTAGGGGGTTGGGCTCCCAAAAACCTAAATTTTCGTAAATTTTCGAATCATCAGTTTGAAAACGGGCACCCGCTCAACGAGCTCACTTTTGAGGGTGACAAAATCCCACTTTTTCATTTTATCATTTCTAGTGTAAAAATTGAAAATCATGAGCTGTTGGATAGGGTTTGTGGTGTCACCATCGTGGGAAGAGAAATTTCCATTGGTATGTGCATCAACTTTACCTACTAAACTCTCTGATCACACACCTATTTTGATCAAAACAGGGGATAGACCTAGAATGCCACCAATTTTCAGATTTGAAAATTGCTTGTTCTTGAGATCTGACCTGGAGAGTGTGGTGAGTGGAGTTTGGAATAAAACATACTTTGGAAAAAAGAAAATAGATAGATGGCAAAAGAGATTTGAATGTTTGAGGAAAACTTTGAAAGGTTGCAATCTAAATATAGAAGGGGAATACAGAAAGAAAAGAGGGAACCTTGCTCTTCAGTTGGATGAAATTGATAAAAAAAAGGGGGAACTATATGGCCTAGCACAGGTGGAAATAGTTACCAAAAAATCAATTCAGTCCCAATTAAAGATAATTATTAAAGATGAAGAAATCAAATGGATCCAGAGAGCAAAGGAAAAAAATTGCTTGAAGGAGATAATAACACTAGGTATTACCACTCAAAAGCAAATGGGAGAACGAGGAATACTTTGATTATTAGTCTAAATCAGGATGAGGGTGTCATAGAAGGACAAGAAAATCTCAAGAGATACATTAATGACTTCTATAAAAAACTCTTTGGTAATCCAGATATAACTAATATTCGTTTTAATGATGTTGGGATAGATAGACTTGATTGTGAACTTCTCAGAAAGGATTTCACTATAGATGAACTAAAAGGTGTTGGGTTTGAAATGGCAGCAAACAAAGCAGCTGCCCTAGATGGGTTCAATGCAGAATTTTATCAAAAAAATTGGGAGCTAGTTAAACATGATCTTTTTGGTTTGTTAGCATATTTCCAAAATAGAGAGCTAGACATTGCTAGACTAAATTATAGGGTGATAACATTAGTGCCAAAAGGGAAAGATGCAGACATAATCCAAAAATACAGCCTCATTTGTCTCTTGAATGTATCCTTCAAAATTATAACAAAGGTTTTGGTTAATAGACTCATCCAAGTAATTTGGAAGATTTTTTGCTAAATCAAACATCTTTCATTAAAGGTAGGTATATCATGGAACGAGTGAATGTCTTACATGAGGTGTTAAATGATATACACGGGAATAAAAAATCTGGAGTCCTCTTCAAGATTTGATTAAATCAAATGGCCTTTCCTATATCAATCAACGGAGGCCAATGGATTTCCAACCCAATGGATGGATTTGATTATGAAAACAGTAACTAGTGGTAAGGTGGGGATTAACGTGAATAGAGAAATCGGTGCCTATTTTTCAACACACCAAGGTTTAATACATGGGATCCCCTCCCCCCCCCATCTTTGACATTGTTGTTGATATTTTAGCAGTTTTCATTAAAAGGGCATACGGTGAAGGTTTGCTGACTGGACTAGGTACAGATCTGGCAGAAGGAGGGGTGGCAATCTTGCAATATGCAGATGATACTATCCTCCTCCTTGAGGATGATCTGGAACAGGCTAGAAACTTAAAAGTTATCCTATGTTTGTTTGAACAAATGTCAGGACTAAAAAAAACTTCCATAAAGTAATATCTATTGCCTAGGAGAGGCTTTAGAGAGAGAGACTTCGAGAGAATTTCACTTGTAAATCTGGACTACTTCCTATGAAATACTTAGGAGTGCCTATCAACAAGAAAAGACTAAAAAAATCAGATTGGGACCCCAATGAAGGGAAAATGAGGAATAAATTGGGGCCATGGCAAGGGAAAATGCTGGTGATGGGGAGGAGAGTTACTCTGATCAAACCTTCACTGACTAGTGTCCCTCTTTACATGTTCTCCTTTTATAGAGTACCACGTGGGGTGAAAGAAAAAAATGAATAGGATCAGAAACAGTTTCCTTTGGGATGAAAGTGAGGATAAGAAAAAAATACCACTTGGTGAACTGGAAGACACTGTGTATGCCAAAGGAACAAGGGGGTTGATGGGATTCGTAGCATAGAAAACAAAAAAAATTCCTACCGCAAGAACGAATAACAAGCCAAGATCTAATCTAGTAGATGGTAGCAACGAGATGTATGTGATACTAACCCTCGAAGATTCCAAAGCCTACGAGATTAGATCTCGTGGTTGATGTAGTCGATCACTTGCCGCTTTCAAAATCGCGTAGAAGATCTTGACGGTGCCACAGTCGGGCAGCACCTCCGTACTCGGTCACACGTTCGGTGTTGATGACGACGTCCTTCTCCCCGTTCCATCGGGCAGTGGATGTAGTAGATCCTCCTCGGAATCCCGCCAGCACGACGGTGTGGTGAAAATGGTGGTGGAGATCTCCTGCAGGGCTTCGCCGTAAGCGTTGCGGGAGAAGGAGGAGGGAGTAGCTAGGGTTTGGGAGAGGGGGTGCTCTTGGGCGCCGGCCTTGGTGCCCCTTGGGTGGTGCGGCCAAGTGGTGGTAGCCCCTCCCCTCTCCTCCCCTTTAAATAGGTGGAAATCCCTAGGGTTTACCCCAAAACCACATTGGAGTCCAACTCCAAAACTTACCAAATTTGGGAAACCTAGACAAGGTGGGATTCCTCCCCTTCCTTGTGGTGTGGCCGGCCACCTTGGTGGAGTCCACCATGGACTCCACCTTCCCACTTGGTGGGTTGGCTAGGGCTGGTGGAGTCCCTCCGGGACTCTACCTTCCATAGTGATTTGTTCCGGATGATTCTAGAAACTTCTACAACCTTCCATAAATTCACCGGACCACTCGCAAACTTGGAATGTGACTTCCTATATATGAATCTTATTCTCCGGACCATTCTGGAACTCCTCGTGATGTCCTGGATTCCATCCAAGACTCCGAACAACATTCGAACTCCATTCCATATTCCATATCTACTTAAAACGACATCAAACCTTAAGTGTGTCACCCTACGGTTCGAGAACTATGCGGACATGATCGAGACTCCTCTCTGATCAATAACTAATAGCAGGACCTAGAGATCCATAATAGCTCCCACATATTCAACGATGACTTCGTGATCGAAAGAACCATTTACATACGATACCGGTTCCCTTTGTCACGTGATACTTTACTTGTCCGAGGTTCGATCATCGGTATCTCCATACCTAGTTCAACCTCGTTACTGAGCAAGTACTCTTTGCACTCAAATGCGAGTGGTATGTCATCTTTTGTGACCTAGTCACATGCTTGCAAGCTAATCATACGACATTCCACGAGAGGGCCCGGAGGTATATCTATCCGTCATCGGGATGGACAAATCCCACTCTTGATCCATATGCCTCAACTCACACTTTCCGAATACTTAATCCCATCTTTATAACCACCCATTTACGCAATGGTGTGTGATGTAATCAAAGCATCCTTCTGATGTAAGTGATTTACATGATCTCATGGTCGAAGGACTAGGTAACTATGTATCGAAAGTTTATAGCAAGTTGAACTTAATGACTTGATCTCATACTATGCTTACTATTGGTGTGTCCATCACATCATTCGCCTAATGATATGATCTTGTTATTAATAACATTCTATGTTCATGATCAGGAAACCATGATCATCTATTAATCAACAAGCTAGTTAAATGAGAGGCTTACTAGGGACTCTGGTTGTTTACACAACACACATGTATCAATGTTTCCGGTTAATACAATTATAGCATGGAGTGTAAACATTTATCATGAACACTAAGATATAACAATAACTATTATATTATTGCCTCTCGGGCATATCTCCAACAGTCTCCCACTTGCACTAGAGTCAATAATCTAGTTTACATTTGTAAAGATATAACACCTTGGCCTTCTGGTGCTTATCATATTTTGCTCACGGGAGAGGTTTCAGTCAACGGATCTGACATGCTCAGAAACGTATGTATTTTGCAATTCATTTGCGTCTCAACGCATCACTCATTTTCCAAATGAGTCGGCATTAATTATATATGTTCAGTCTTCTGGTGGAACCTTAATTCCGCGGTCTGAAATATGTCACTAATATTGTCACACACAATATAGTTTCAAAGTTCTGACACTATCGGAACTACACCAAGTTCTCAAAGAACTCCTCGACTTAAAACTCCGCAGTCATTGTCAAAACAATGACATACTCCTACTCGTTTGTAGAATCCGTCACAATATTTAGAACTCATCTAAATCTAGCATAGACTTCTTCTAGCTCATTGTGCTACCTTTTAATCAACACTTAGCCTAATTGAGATTTTATATGTGACCAAACTAATATCGGTGCAACACCTTACATCGATTTGTTTGTCATTACCCCATACAAAACTATATATATCATTGGTTCTTCTAAAACACTCAAGGATATTCTTACTGTTGTCCAATGATCATTACATGAATCATTCTGGTATATGCTCATAACACTTTAGAGCACAGGACATCTGATTTTGTACATATTATTCGTGATCTAAAATCACTCATGTGTTTTTCCTCATCGAGTGTCAAATACACTCAAGTCTTGTTAAACCTTCACATGGAAAAGAACACCTTCTTAATATTTTTATATTGAACTACTTCAATATTCATTCTATGTACTTTAACTTAAACTTATTATGTGTTTCAATCTATCTTCATAGATCTTGACACTAAATATGTTTCGATCCATATCCTTTCATTGAAGTTAATTTTCAATGAAACCTTCTAATCACATCAAGTACATGATTACATTATTTATAATCAACGATATGTCATCTACATAAAGTATTATAAATATGTCTCAAGTAAGCTCCCACTTAATTTCTTGCAAATGCAAGCTTCTTCATCGTTTCGATGAAATCATAACTCTTTGATCATTTCATCACTATGAAGATTCCAACTCCCTGATACTCACTTCATCCAATGAAGTTTGTATACCTTTCTAGTATTCTACGGACTAGCAAAACTCTCAATTGTATCTTGTATACACCTTTAATACACACTTCTGTTAAGTAATGTATTTTGCCATCCTACTAGCATATCTCATAAAATAAATATGTAGCGATTACTAGAACAATCCGCATAGACTATAAGCATCATTGCTGAAGATCTAATCTTATCGTAGTCAACTCTTTGAACTTTGTCGTAAACAACTTTTTGACAAGTCGAGCTTCTTAAAGGATATTCCATC
>NC_061513.1:206536178-206561941 GCF_022539505.1 Lolium rigidum | reverse complement strand
CATCTAAGTCCATCAATTTTATAGATCCATTTACTTTCAAAAAGTATTCACCTATCTTGGAGTTCATGGCGCATAGCCATGTTAACGGAGTCAGGGTCCATCATAACTTCTTTGTATGTAGTTGGTTTACCATTGTTCAAAATCAATCATTTGTTCACAAATCATTTATTTGATCACAAATTAAACAACACCTACAAGGTTCAATAGGTACTTCGATCTCCATGACTATAACACTTCGTAGACATGGGAGCTAGCCATGATCGTCGTGGCCACTTTCGGAACCATTTCCGATGCTGCGCTACTCTGATCATCATGCTCAGGTTCATCAACCTTATCAAGTTCTATTGTCCTCCCACTCAAATACTTCGCTAGAAACAATTTCTTGGAAATAAGCAAGAAACATCGACAAACTCTTTTGTCTTTGACTTCATAGTGGAAAGAATTCCCAATTTGTTCTCTGGGATAACCAACAAAGAAATTCATCTGATCTTGGTTGTAAACTCATTTACTTATGCTATGCATACCAAAATTTTAACCATGCCCATGCCATAACTCATATGGTGTCATTTCAACGGATTTATGATGATGCTCTATTTAGTGTGAAAGCGGTAGTCTCGAAAGCATAATCCACAAAATATAATGGCATCATTTTATTTTATCTCATCATTAATCCAACAAGGTTTGGATACGTCTTTCGAATACTCCATCATAACTATGGTGTTCCGAGAAACGTGAGTTGTAGAACAATTTCGTAACTCTCTTAGATGTTCGTTAAAACTTGTAATTCAAATATTTGCACCATGATCCAACCATAGATATTTGACTTTTCTATTATGATGATTTCCACTTCATGCTGAAATTTATTTGAACCCGTTGAAATGTTTCAAACTTCTTCCTCATTGAATAAATATATCCATATATATATACACTCAATTAATTGTTGTAAGTTTTCATGAAGAAGAAGAATCTTTCGCACACAACTATGCCCAATGAACCACATTGGAGTCCAACTCCAAAACTTACCAAATTTGGGAAACCTAGACAAGGTGGGATTCCTCCCCTTCCTTGTGGTGTGGTCGGCCACCTTGGTGGAGTCCACCATGGAATCCACCTTCCCACTTGGTGGGTTGGCTAGGGCTGGTGGAGTCCCTCCGGGACTCTACCTTCCATAGTGATTTATTCCGGATGATTCTAGAAACTTCTACAACCTTCCATAAATTCACCGGACCACTCCCAAACTTGGAATGTGACTTCCTATATATGAATCTTATTCTCCGGACCATTCCGGAACTCCTCGTGATGTCCTGGATCCCATCCAAGACTCCGAACAACATTCGAACTCCATTCCATATTCCATATCTACTTAAAACGACATCAAACCTTAAGTGTGTCACCCTACGGTTCGAGAACTATGCGGACATGATCGAGACTCCTCTCTGATCAATAACTAATAGCGGGACCTGGAGATCCATAATAGCTCCGACATATTCAACGATGACTTCGTGATCGAAAGAACCATTTACATACGATACCGGTTCCCTTTGTCACGCGATACTTTACTTGTCCGAGGTTCGATCATCGATATCTCCATACCTAGTTCAACCTTGTTACCGACAAGTACTCTTTACTCGTACCGTGGTATGTCATCTCTAGTGACCTAGTCACATGCTTGCAAGCTAATCAGACGACATTCCACCGAGAGGGCCCAGAGTATATCTATCCGTCATCGGGATGGACAAATCCCACTCTTGATCCATATGCCTCAACTCACACTTTCTCGAATACTTAATCCCATCTTTATAACCACCCATTTACGCAATGGCGTTTGATGTAATCAAAGCATCCTTCCGGTGTAAGTGATTTACATGATCTCATGGTCGAAGGACTAGGTAACTATGTATCGAAAGCTTATAGCAAGTTGAACTTAATGACTTGATCTCATGCTATGCTTACTATGGGTGTGTCCATCACATCATTCACCTAATGGTATGATCTTGTTATTAATAACATCCTATGTCCATGATCAGGAAACCATGATCATCTATTAATCACCAAGCTAGTTAAATGAGAGGCTTACTAGGGACTCTGGTTGTTTACACAACACACATGTATCAATGTTTCCGGTTAATACAATTATTGCATGGCGTGTAAACATTTATCATGAACACTAAGATATAGCAATAACTATTATATTATTGCCTCTCGGGCATATCTCCAACAGTCTCCCACTTGCACTCGGGGATGTGAGAAAAGTTGCCTCTTCTGTGGATGCAATGAGACTATTAAACATCTCTTTTTTAGGTGGCCCTTGGCCAGATACATTTGGAATGTGGTTAGCTGTACTTTTAGTTTTAACTTCCATTTTGGGTTAGCTGATCATTGTATTTCAAATTGGTTGAAAAGTTTTGGGGGAAAAAAACGAAATACTTGATGTGGGAGTAGCTATTGTGATATGGAGTATCTGGAAAACAAGGAATTTGGCATGTTTTGAGGGGAGATGGCCTGATGAACCATATGTACTGATTCGTAAGATTTTCTATTATATTAATTGTTTGAGTTTCTTGAAGGTGAAGGAGGACATTAAGGATCGGCTGGATTTATGTGCTAAGATGTTGGAGAAGATTGTGAAAGAAGTGTTTGGAGCAAGAAGAAGTTGGGTGTCATGGACGCCAAGGCTGACGATGTGAAAAAATAAAAGGAAGAAAGGTAGCAACAACTCTTCATCTGGTGTTGGGGTGTTGGGAGAGGGAAAAAGTGGCTGGCTGCTATTAGACATTCGTTTTTCTCTTCTACCTCGTTTTGGCCAGTAGTGTTCTGTTGTACCGTTAAGATAAGTAAGTAGAGTGAAAATAGGCGCGCCCCAAAAGTGGCAACTAGCGGCAATGTCCCTAAACGCCCAATCCAACGCTTCTGCTGGACGCGATTCGGGGGACGCGAATGAAGATGCTCTAACAAGGCAAAATATTGCGTGGCATAATATGGATGCAAGGCACTAAGAATGTGTTTGGTATCATATGCCGAATTTAGTCTCACTGAATGTTAGGCTGTTGCAAACGGGTCACGAGTTAAATTTCGTGATTTTTTTGGTGGCCTTAGTTGTGTTGATACCCATTTTACTTGGTTGCCGAGAAAAACACTATCATTTGTGTTTAGCCATAGAGCATGTGTTTGGTTGCTATTTCAGGCACACACATATGGTTGTGCTCATCACATTTAAATATGATGAGGTTATCATACCACACACAGCACATATCATGTAGGCCATTAGCACCAATTATACGGACATGTAACATAGTACTACATATCATACTAAAATGTAACATAGTACTTACCAGCTAAGTACATGCATGGGACTACTAACACACAAGTACTTAGGCCTAACTTGTACCATACTTACACCCAGTGGCGGACCTAGAACTTTCTAGAAGCCTGGGAAAACATGCCTCCCATGCCATTTTTTGGGACAAAATGCTATAGAACACCATATGATACTAGGCGTGCCGCCACCACCAAGCCCGGGCGACCGCCCGGGCTGGAGGGATGGTGGATCCGCCCATGCTTACACCAGGGGCACACGGTACTCCTAGTACTTCTAGCACAAAAAACATGTTCAACGGCCTCATTAGGCCAGCATTGCAAGCACCACTATATAGATATACAAGCTAGTTAGAAAACCTCCACGGCCCTATCTACATGCCATCATAAAACCCAGGTTCTGCAAAAGGGCATTGGTGATGCTTCTTGCAACCCCAGCCAACCTTAGTGAAGGTGAAATGCTTGTATATATCTAGCTGGAAGCCTCTATTCTTGTAGGTGAAGATGAGCGTGTTGTTGATGGTCATAGTGGCTTTCAGGGCGAACTGGGTCTAGCCTTTGTGAAAGTTCAGAGATGGTAAACCTAGAGGGGGTGAATAGGTTTCTACAAATTTTAATTCTTCCTTTGGAATATTAGGCTTTGCGGAATATGAAGGTGAGCCTAATGCAAACTAGGTGAGGCACCCTATATGATAATACAAGTAACTCGAGCACGAAGGCTCTCACAGGCAGTTATATCATAAGAAGGAGTTCGGTTAGAGAAAACCGATAGCACGCGGAGACGAGAGTTTATTCCAGTGTTCCCTTCCTTTGCAAGAAGGTACGTCACGTTTGGAGGGGTGGAGATCCCATGAAGGATTCCCCAACGCCACGAAGGCTCACTCTATTCTCCGGAGCCTATCCCACGAAGGAATAGCTCACTCACTTGTGGTATACTTTGAGGTAGCCTCCAAACCTTCACAATCTTGTCAGGAGCAAATCCACAGCCCGGATGCTTCCGGACTTCTTTCGCCCACCTAGGGTTTCCAAGGAACCCTAGAGAGCGAGTATCTCGATGAATACAAGGGGAACAAGATTTGGCTCGGTGGAACAGTAGATCAGGCCCTCCTCTATATTTTCCCTGGAGGGGTTCGAGTTTGGGTGGAGGAGGAGGGAGATCCGAGGCTTTTGGTGTTTCTAACAATGGAGTATGAGAGAGAGAGCTCAAGAACATTTTGTAGTGTTGTGCCAAACTGTTCAGAGGTAGGAGAAGGGGTATTTATAGTGTCACTTGAAATCTGGCCATTGCAACTTGTCCACCTCAGCATTTCTTCGAGAAACCCGGTCAATCGGGCCTGTGACCGGGCTATCCGGCGTAGGGGCCGGTCAGACCGGGCCAGAGGCCGGACCGTCCGGTCCAAACCGGAGCTGGGACCGGGCCTTGACCGGGGCAGGTCTTTGTCACGTAGTACATGGTCTCCGGTTGCCACCAGAGCAGGAGTCGGTTGGCGCCGGGCCGTCCGGTCCACAACTCGGTCTGACCGGGCTAGTGACCGGAGCAGGCCGATCCAGACCGGACCTCAGGCCGGGCCAGCACCGGGCGAAGGGAAAACCTTACTGGAATGTGCCCGGTGTGCACCGGTCCTGGGGTCGATCGGCGCCGGGCCACCTGGTGCCACGACGGTCTGACCGGGTCTGTGACTGGCCGGGTGCTGAGGAGTCCTTCTTTATTTTTGTCAAAGTGGGGGGTCTCCCTTTACCTTCTTGTTCCATTGATACACCATTATACCTATTTGGCTAATACCTGGGAATAATCTCATAGACATGTATTAGACCAAATACTCTAGCAACGGTGTCATTGTTACCAAAATAATGGATAGGGATTAAATACCCTTACAATCTCCCCCTTTTTGGTATATGATGACAAACCGAGCTAGAGTCACATATAGATATTATGATAAGCTTAAACCTTGATTCCATATAAGATATTAAGACTGCTTCCCCATAATGTGTGCACTTGGAGAATTTGCGTTTGAATGCAAAGTGCACCATTTGAGGAATATGAGAAGCTCCCCCAATATCTTTAGGAAACAAGCATGGTATGGACATGTATATATCAAGATATATAAGCACAAAGCATAATCATCCTAACATAGAGATTAAGCATACAAATACTTGTCCATACACGAATTATTCAAAGTAGCAAATGGTTCTTGAAATGAAAAGCAAGCAAATAAGCACAAGCCAAATAAGAAGCAAATAAAGTATCAGTATGGCTTGTGCAACCAAGGAACCTGTGATCCTAGACTCTACTCTCTTCTCCCCTATGGCATCAGAACACCAAAAAGGCGAAGAAAAGAGTAGGGATGCTAGCGCTCCCATCAATAGAACTCCGTCCCAGCGGGTGGAGAGCCGCCATCACCATCCTCATCATCATCATCATTCTTCAAAAGGTTGCTTTTATTCAGAAGAACTATGTCCGTCAGCCTTCACCGGTTTACTAGAACTTCATGGAGTTCCTTTCCGGCAGCGTTCACAGTTCCAAATCCCGGAACAAGAAGTGACAGATCACGATTCATTACACTCTGCAGAGGTGTGTTGCTTTACCCATAAGAGATCTTAACCTTGGTGCCAACCGGGCAGCTTTCCCGTCCACACTTCCGTGGTGTGAGGTCCGGTATAAGGTCCTAGTCAAATTGTATTCCTTCGTGACCTCGCACACCCACCCTTTGTTGCAATTCCGACCTTGGGTCCTCGCCGGTCTGTATCACTTGGATACCTTCCGACCTCAACAACTATCAGGTATCGCGACCTTGAAACCTTCGTCGGCGTTCCAACCCATCATAGACCGCATTACCGTTGGGACTCAGGGCTCCCCAACAACTCCGCTTGTCCCTCGGGATTCAAGTGACTACGGTAAGCGTATCCGTTGATGTACGAGATGAAGAAGTACAATTGACTACTCTGTCCCACTCCAGATCTTATGGTTAACACGAGTCTCGGCACAAGAATCACTGGACGACATTTGTTGTTTAATCCTGGATGGATACAAACCCTTGCAATGGAACCTCCACCATACTCATACCATGGTTCCATTGCCCACCACATAGTCATATTCATAGTTATGAAATTAGCATCTTTGCTTTTCATGCAAGAGTGATAAGCATAGTACTTTGCAAGTAATTTGATAAAAATACTCAAAGTAACATGAGCAAGCGATGAACTTGCCTGGCGACTGCGATGTAATGCAGTTGGATTGTTTGGAATGACCTTGGTCCTCTGTTTCTGAAAGATAGCATCATTGTCCGAGAAGGGCAATGGTTAAAGATTCAAATATGCATGCTTTCGATTTTTAGGGTTTGGTTCCCCCCTTCCCGATGCTTTATGATTTAATGTCAGAGGTGGCTAATAAGAACAATTTAGGAATACTCCTTAAGAGTGAAATTAATATCTTGGAATATTGCCAAGATTTGTTTAAGTCCAAAATAATTTATGGACTTATTAAATCATTAAAAATGTGGAGTTTATTTTTAATGATTTTTATTAATTCATTATTCTTTGGATTTAATTATGGCTCAACTTTATTTGTCTCAAAAATTCCATCTCATATTTTATTATGATAGAGAATTAAATTTAAGTGGTTTGAATATTTTTCTCTATTTTTATAGGGTTATAATTAATTTATAATTTTTTTGTCAAAGTTTCAATTTTAAATGAAATTTGGAAATGTCCAAATTGCCCTTGGGCCCACCTGTCAGGTGAAGCCCAGTGGGTTGGGCTAAACCTACCGGCCTGGTCCGACCCGCTTGGTCGCACCATTCATTCCCCCGTGCCTCCTCGACGAACCCTAGCTCTCCCGCGACACCGTGGTCGCCGCCGCCGTCGCCGCTTTGTACCAGCCGCCTCCGGCCATCTCCAGCGACGATATCGGTAGCATCTGGCTCGCCTCTCGACGGTGCACCCGATGGTCCGCGTTGATTTGTGTTTGGCGGTCGCCTCCGTTCGCCCCCAACCCTACTGCAACTAGGGTTGCACGGGTTCACGGCGATTCGCCGCTCGCTGGCGTTCCTGGCGTTGCGGTGCTACCGTGAGCCTCGCCGTGGTGGTGCTGGGCGCTGCGGTGCCTGTCGTGTCCTGGCTTGGCCTGGCCTGGCGCCGCCGTGCGTCTGGCGTGTGCCGTTGTGGCCGCCATGGCTGCGCTTGACGTCTGCTCATCCAGGTATGTGCTCTGCCCCCTCTCTCTCTCTCGTCTATTCTTCCCCCTCACCCACCACTAGATGCCTTGGCATCCATGGTGTTGTGATGCTTCTGTGTGCTGCTGCTGCTCCTGTGTACTGCTGATGTGTGCTGCTGCTACTCCTGTGTGCTGCTGCTGTGTGCCCTAACCTCCCATGCTATTGCTTCTGTGGCCATGCATGTGTTGCTGCTCTGCTTATGCTGCTGCTGTCTACTTGATGTGCATGGTTCTGTGAAATTCCTAGATGCTACTGGCTTGCTTGTGCCTGCATATCTTGTCTGCAGCTATTCCTAAGCTTGTGCTTATGTTGTTGCTACTGTTGTGACACTTATGCATTTGCTTATGAGCATGCTGTGATTCTCATGGCTTGTCATGTTGCTCCAGCTGCTGCTATTGCAACTGGATGGTCATGTGTATCCTCCATTCTTGCCCCTGGCTTGATTACTTGAAGTAATCCTTGTTTATGCAAAGGCCAGTGCTATGTGTGTGCTTCTGGATACAATTATAAAATTGTTTATATGATTTTCTATGATGCAATTGTTGCTTAACTGTGGCTATTTCACTACTGGTCCATGTATTGATGCTAGGCTTGTCTCTAGCAAGCATTTGTATGCTCTAGCAAGCTCTGATGATCATATGATCATCAGCTGCTTGTTGGTTTCTTGCTATCTTAATGTTTGTGCCTCTCTGATGCTTATCCTTGTACCTGTGTAGCACCATATCTTGTGCCGGTGCATGCTATTTCTTGATCAAGCATCTGTTGATGCTTGCAGTGATCCTCTGGATCATTTGCAAGTGTCTAGGCCGCTGGCCGGTTGCTTGTATATTTCATTTATCTGTGTAGATTGGCTTGATTAAATGGATAAATGAGATGAACTGTTATACAGTGATGATTCTTTTAATTGATTGACTTGAGCTAGAGGGATGCCAACCATTTGTTGGGGACCCTAGTGATACGTCTCCGACGTATCGATAATTTCTTATGTTCCATGCCACATTATTGATGATATCTACATGTTTTATACACATTATATGTCGTATTTATGCATTTTCCGGCACTAACCTATTAACAAGATGCCGAAGAGCCGTTCTGTCGTTTTCTGCTGTTTTTGGTTTCAGAAATCCTAGTAAAGAAATATTCTCGGAATTGGACGAAATCAACGCCCAGGGGCCTATTTTGCCACGAAGCTTCCAGAAGACCGAAGAGAAGACGAAGTGGGCCCTGCTGTGTGGGACCCCCGTGACCCCTCCGACTCCGCCCTTCCGCCTACTTAAGGTCTTCGTCGCGAAACCCCCAGTACCGAGAGCCACGATACGGAAAACCTTACTGAGACGCCGCCGCCGCCAATCCCATCTCGGGGGATTCCGGAGATCTCCTCCGGCACCCTGCCGGAGAGGGGATTCATCTCCCGGAGGACTCTTCACCGCCATGGTCGCCTCCGGAGTGATGAGTGAGTAGTTCACCCCTGGACTATGGGTCCATAGCAGTAGCTAGATGGTTGTCTTCTCCTCATGTGCTTCATTGTCGGATCTTGCGAGCTGCCTAACATGATCAAGATCATCTATCTGTAATTCTATATGTTGTGTTTGTCGGGATCCGATGGATAGAGAATACTATGTTATTTTGATTATCAATCTATTACCTATGGGTTGTTTATGATCTTGCATGCTCTCCGTTATTAGTAGAGGCTATGGCCAAGTTTTTGCTCTTAACTCCAAGAGGGAGTATTTATGCTCGATAGTGGGTTCATGCCTCCATTAAATCCGGGACGAAGTGACAGAAAGTTCTAAGGTTGTGGATGTGCTCGTTGCCACTAGGGATAAAACATTGATGCTATGTCCGAGGATGTAGTTATTGATTACATTACGCACCATACTTAATGCAATTGTCCGTTGTTTTACAACTTAATACCGGAAGGGGTTCGGATGATAACCCGAAGGTGGACTTTTTAGGCATAGATGCATGCTTGGATAGCGGTCTATGTACTTTGTCGTAATGCCCAATTAAATCTCACAATATTCATCATATCATGTATGTGCATTGTTATGCCCTCTCTATTTGTCAATTGCCCGACTGTAATTTGTTCACCCAACATGCTATTTATCTTATGGGAGAGACACCTCTAGTGAACTGTGGACCCCGGTCCATTCTTTTACATCCGAAATACAAAACTCGCTACTATTGTTCTTTACTCGTTCTTGCAAACAATCATCATCCACACTATACATCTAATCCTTTGTAACAACGAAGCCGGTGAGATTGACAACCGCGCCGTTTCGTTGGGGCAAAGTACTTTGGTTGTGTTGTGCAGGTTCCACGTTGGCGCCGAATCTCCGGTGTTGCGCCGCACTACATCCCGCCGCCATCAACCTTCAACGTGCTTCTTGGCTCCTCCTGGTTCGATAAACCTTGGTTTCTTTCTGAGGGAAAACTTGCTGCTGTGCGCATCATACCTTCCTCTTGGGGTTCCCAACGAACGTGTGAGTTACACGCCATCAAGCTCTTTTTCTGGCACCGTTGCCGGGGAACGAAGAAAAGTTACACCACAAAGATTTTCAACTCCCACGTCAATGCCTCTTTTTCGGCGCCATTGTCGGGGAGATCAAGACACGCTCGCAAGGGGAGTCTCCACAATCCAATCTCTTTACTTTGTTTTGTCTTGCTTTATTTTATTTACTACTTTGTTTGCTGCATTATATCAAAACACAAAAAAATTAGTTGCTAGCTTTACTTTATTTACTGTCTTGCATTCTATATCTAAAACACACAAAAATTAGTTACTTGCATTTACTTTATCTAGTTTGCTTTATTTACTACTGCTAAAATGGCCACTCCTGAAAATACTAAGTTGTGTGACTTCACAACCACAAATAATAATGATTTCTTATGCACACCTATTGCTCCACCTCGCTACTACAGCAGAATTCTTTGAAATTAAACCCGCTTTACTCGAATCTTGTTATGCGAGAGCAATTTTCAGGTATTAGTTCCGATGATGCTGCTGCCCATCTCAATAATTTTGTTGAATTGTGTGAAATGCAAAAGTATAAAGATGTAGATGGTGAAATTATAAAATTAAAATTGTTTCCTTTCTCATTAAGAGGAAGAGCTAAAGATTGGTTGCTATCTCTCGCCTAAGAATAGTATTGATTCATGGACTAAATGCAAGGATGCTTTTATTGGTAGATATTATCCCCCTGCTAAAATTATATCTTTGAGAAGTAGCATAATGAATTTTAAACAATTAGATAATGAACATGTTGCTCAAGCTTGGGAAAGAATGAAATCTTTGGTTAAAAATTGCCCAACCCATGGACTCGACTACTTGGATGATCATCCAAACCTTTTATGCAGGATCGAACTTTTCTTCGCGGAACCTATTGGATTCAGTCGTTGGAGGTACCTTTATGTCCATCACTCTTGGTGATGCAACAAAGCTCCTTGATAATATGATGATTAATTACTCTGAATGGCACACGGAAAGAGCTCCACAAGGTAAGAAGGTAAATTCCGTCGAAGAAACCTCTTCCTTGAGTGATAAGATTGATGCTATTATGTCTATGCTTGTGAATGATAGGACTAATGTTGATCCTAATAATGTTCCATTAGCTTCATTGGTTGCTCAAAATTCTAGGCCATATCCTCGCTAATGGTAACTCTTATGGTAGATATGTTTCACCTAATGAGGAAAAGATGTTAGAAATTGAAAGATCCACCAAGAGCTTTATGCAATCACAATATGAGCAAAACAAATTGTTTACTAAAACTATGAATGAACAATCTACCTTGTTGAAGAATATAGGAAATCAACTTGAAAATCTGAATATGGAGATTTCTGGGTTGCAAACTAAACTTGCAAATGCTGAAAATTGAATCTCGTACATGTCTGCGTCACAATCTTCTTTAATCAATAAAATGGCTGCTAAACCTGAGGATATTGAAAATAAAATTGTTACTACAGCAAATGCCGTCCAAGTTAGAATTAATGAGAATATAAGATTGATGGATGAATTGCATGCTAGGTGGGAAAGAGAAGAAAATGAAAAACTAGCTAAAGAGAATAATGTAGCTAAAGTTTGGACTATTACCACTACTAGTAATGTTAATGATTCACATGTTGCTGCACCTCCTACTATTAATAATAAAATAATTGGTGTTGGCAATGTTACTACTCCTAGTGCAAAGCGTGCAAAATTGCCCGAAACTGCTAAAACTGCTGAAACCGCTCGTGATAAAACCGCTGAAATTTTTTCCAACATTGGGGATGATGATCCCATTGCTTTAGATTGTAATGGTTTGGATTTTGATGATTGCCACATCTCTGAAGTTATAAAGTTCTTACAAAAACTTGCTAAGAGTCCCAATGCTAGTGCTATAAATTTGGCTTTCACAAAACATATTACAAATGCTCTCATAAAAGCTAGAGAAGAGAAACTAAAACTTGAAACTTCTATTCCTAGAAAGCTAGAGGATGGTTGGGAGCCCATCATTAAGATGAAGGTCAATAAATTTGATTGTAATGCTTTATGTGATCTTGGTGCAAGTATTTCCGTTATGCCTAAGAAAATCTATAATATGCTTGACTTGCCACCATTGAAGAATTGTTATTTGGATGTTAATCTCGTTGATAATGCTATAAAGAAACCTTTGGGGAGAGTTGATAATGTTCGCATTACCGTTAACAATAACCTTGTCCCCGTTGATTTTGTTGTCTTGGATATTGAATGCAATGCATCTTGTCCCATTATATTGGGAAGACCTTTTCTTCGAACTGTTGGAGCTATCATTGATATGAAGGAAGGTAATATTTGTTATCACCAGAATTTGACCGGATCAGAGGTGGGCCGCGATTGGAGATGGGCTTGAAGAATATACATAGAAGAAATACATGAATCGGCCTTGTGTACCAAGTTTGGGCTAATTGCCCGTGTATCTGTACCATAGTAGGATACGTGTCGGTTAGGAGTTAGAGTTTTACCCGTGCACGGTTAGGTGCACGCTCGAATCGAAAGTCCCCCGGACTATAAATATGTATCTAGGGTTTATGGAATAAACAACAACCAACGTTCAACACAAATCAATCTCGGCGCATCGCCAACTCCTTCGTCTCGAGGGTTTCTCCCGGTAAGCACCATGCTGCCTAGATCGCATCTTGCGATCTAGGCAAGCACAAGCTTATTTCGTTGTTCATGCGTTGCTCGTGCCGAAGCCTTTTTGATGGCGAGCAACGTAGTTATCTTAGATGTGTTAGGGTTAGCATTGTTCTTCGTATCATATGCCGTCGTAGTGCAACCCTTGTACATCTAGCCGCCCTTACACCTATCTTAGGTGTAGGGGCGGCACCCCGCTTGATCATCGTTTAGTAGATCCGATCCGTTACGTTGCTCCTTGTTCTTCAAGGGTTAGTTTAATATCCGCAATAGTTAGGCCTTACAAAGGGTTGGAGGATCCAACGGCGTGTAGGGTGTAGTTTGCTAGCCCTAGACAGGACGTTCCGGGATCAACCTTGTGTTGGTTTTTAGGCCCCGTCTAGGGATCGGCTTACGATCACCGTACGCGAGCGCGAGGCCCAATCGCGAGTAGGATGATCCGATTATGCGGTGAAAACCCTAAATCGTCGTAGATCGCTTTAGCTTTATCTTGATCAAGCGGGACCACCATATATTCGTACACCTCGTACGAATCATGGGTGGATCGGCTCTTTGAGCCGATTCACAGGATAACCTGAGAGCCGATCGAGGCTCGTATTTAACGTTTACGTGTATGCCATGCAGAAACTAAGCGAGGCATCATCCAACACCTTCCCGACCGTGTATAGGTAAGGTGGCACGCCCTTGCATCAAGCATCGGACGTGTGCACGAAGGCTTTACGGGCCGTCGCTCGTAGGGACCAGGGCCAGCCCGCAGCCCCGAGTTGTTCCCGGCTCTACGGTGCTGCCCGTCGCCGCCCGCCGGTGGGTTTCCGACCGCAACACATTCTTTCGGCACGACCGGTGGGACAATCTTCGACATCCACCGCATCGCCATCTACATCCGAGATGGCGGAAGGCACTCCGGCCAAGTACGAGGATCCGACCGACGAGCTCAAGAAGAAGCATGACGAGATCAAGGCAGTCCTCGAAGCCGACCTCATCGGCTCTTTCCACGAACCCGCTCCCATGGCATCGGTGGATGGGGTTCTCACCCGAAGGCGCTCTTGATGGAGTGGACCTGTCCTCCCCGTCGAAGAACGCACCAGGTCGCCGCGTCAGAGATCAACTTCATGGTGGCTCATTCGCTACACCGCCACTCCGAGAGCCTCGGTGAACACTTTGGAGCGTGTCGCTCTTCGCGTGATCCAGAAATCATGAGCCATCGAGCACTCTCCGTCGGGACCGGCTCTGGGGACTTACCAAGGAGAGATGCCACTCCAGTCCCGTCCACCGCTGCCGTTCGCGTTGGCAGCACCAGAAGTGCCTAACTCATCGGCATACGTCGTCTACAAGATTGGTGGTGACCCTTGTGACTACCAATTCCTACATGAGGCGCCCAAGGAGATCCCGCACGGATACACATGCGCATACGTGCCGGACTGCAGTAACTGGGCACTCTCGAACCAGGATGCAACAGCAGGGACTTCTGGAACAGCAGGAGGAGCGTCGGGAGCAGATATTGAGAAGCAGACGTGGCTAGCTAAGTACGCCACTCCGACAAACCTCCAGAGCTCAGCTCCTGCAGCTTGGCTCGCAGTTGGAAAAGCAAGCATGGCTGGCTAAGTATGCCACCCCGGCGAACCTTCGGAGTTCGACGCCTGCAGCCCATCTCCGCGGATCAGATTTGTACGATCCCGAAAGATCGGTTCGGCATGATGCCGAAAAGGAGGACAATCGGCTATTCCAAGCCGTACCCTAATGAGTACGAATTGATCCCACTACCACCCAAATATCGGCTCCCCGACTTCACAAAGTTTAGTGGATCGGATGGTTCCAGCTCCATCGAGCATGTGAGCCGATATTTGGCACAGCTCGGGCACGATCTCGACGATCGGACGAGCTGCGTGTGAGGTTCTTCGCACGGTCCCTCACAGGATCGGCTTTCGGGTGGTACACATCGCCGCCACCGAACTCAATCCAGACTCGGAAGCGATTGGAAGAGCGAGTTCCACATACGCGTATCACTCGCAGGCTTCCGAGGCCGGTATTGCCGATCTAGCACAAGTACGACGAAGCGCGGGGAAACAAGTGGCGAATACGTCCGACGCTTCGAGACCGTTAGGAACCGATGCTATTCGGTTCACGTAAGTGAAAAAGAAGCGAGCCGAGTTGGCGGTGGTGGGTCTCTCATCATCGATCAAGGACGTGGCCTCCCAAGCGTACTACCCTTCATTGGCGCACATGGTGCGTAAGCCGTCGCATATGAACAGCGCCACCCGGATGTTTACCAGGACAAATTCAAGCGTGCGGTGGTCCCGGTTGAGGCGGACGAGGATGAAGGTGCTCGCTGGAGATCGAGAGGTAGCAATGGCTGAATGGACTCGGGCGGCAAGCCCCGTGTCCTGTAAGTGGGTTAAGCCACAAGGCCCTCCAAAAGGGTTCGACTTCGACGTGACCAAAGCTGAGCAGATTTTCGACCTCTTACTCACGAAGAAGCAGCTAAAGGTACCCGAAGGCCACAAGATCCCCACGGTGCAAGAGCTGAACGGAAAGCCATACTGCAAGTGGCATAACACGTTCACCCACGCCACCAACGACTGCAGAGTGTGGCGTCAACAGGTACAAATGGCGATAGAACAAGGGCGGCTAATTTTCAACCAGTACGCCATGAAGGTCGACACACACCCCTTCCCCGCCGTTAACATGGTGGAGTATACTTACCATGAAGGGTGCCAGCCAGATTTCTCGTGCAATATCAACATGGTAGGACCTGGTCACCACTCGGTAAGGACGGAGATGAGGGCAGCTGCTCTCATAGCAAGGACACAGAGGAAGCCGCTCCACGCGATCGGCTCCGCCACGATGGCAAGCGCTACGTCACAGAGGGAGAAGTGAAGAACGTAAGATATCAGCGACCTCTCTCTGATCACCTCCTCAAAAAGTATGTGGGTCAATACGACCAACGCCGGCGATACAACGACGATGATGAAAATGATCGTCTGGCAAGGGACGACAGGAGACGTCGTCGGCATGATCGCGACGAGGAGCGATATGAGCGCCACGCCAAGGAAAAGTCGAGGGAGCAAGACGACGTGGATAGGCATCGGGACCGCCCCTTCTTCGTACACCGCTGGGATTCGGGAATGAGCCGATTGCCTACAATCGGCAATTGCCCGCAGTGTAAACAACGAGAAGAAGGATGCAGCTAACGTGTCCGTGTTCAAACGTGTAGGGCCTCTCCCGCCTCGAACAAGCATGCCGAGTCCGCTCGGTGGAAGATCTCGAGGAACTAGAGGACGATGATGAAGAAGAAGACAAGTATCATCGGCCAAGGTGGTGCCCCGATGGGCTCAGCCCGTTCCCAAAAGCGAAGGGTTCAGCGTCTACGTGGGTTGGAGGAAGCTGAAAGGTTATACCTGCACACGTTGAGGAAGGCGCGGCCTGATCTGGCCGCTAAAGTTCAGCGAACCCTGGACGAAGAAGGTCGACCACAAAGGACAGAGTGGTGCCCCAGACAAAAGAAAGCCGATGATGAGACATCGGCTGGCACAAACATGGTGTTCATCCTTCCAACGGAGTTTAGTGCTCCAGGGTTAGACGAAGCACCTGTGGCACAACTTGATCGCGGCCCACGGCCGTTCATCTTCGAAAAGCCACGAGAAAGAAGCTACGGGCATCCGAAGGCCCCGTACTTGCGAGGTTACATCAATGGGCAGCCTCGTCAACAAAATGTTGGTGGACACCGGAGCGGCAGCTTAACATTATGCCATACTCCATGCTACGTCGATTGGGACTCTCCAGCTCGGATCCGATCAAGACCAATGTGACACCGAGCGATTTCAACGGCCAAGCATCCGACGCACAAGGTGTTCTCGAATGTGGATCCGACCGTAGGAAGGAAAACTCGTCCCTACGACGTTCTTTATTGTCGAGCAGCAAGAGCTCCTATGCTCGTCCTACTAGGGAGAGATTGGATCCACGCCAACCGTTGCATTCTATCCACGATGCACCAATGCCTAATACAATGGGATGGAGATGAAGTAGAAGTTGTCCACGCAGATGATTCAGCCGAGATTTCAACGGCCGGCATGAACGTTTGGGAGACATCGGGCCAAGAGCCACTCTCGTGCATCAATTTGGACGATCGCGAGCGCATCGACGTGACAAAGAACGGGGTTAGGCTGGTTTTATCCACCGGCCTGACCGTGTAACAAGAGCAACATCGATGGACAAATGTGGCGATGCCGATCCAAGTGATCGGCCCCAAGGATTTATGGAGGAACATTGCAAAAGCCTTCATCGAGCAAGCAACGTGGGGGCCGATTCCAAAGAATCGGCCAAAATTATCCTCACCATCCATTCTGCCTGGGTTCAACGCCAATCTAATGGGCAATAGGGTTACGTCGGCTAATGAGCTAGAAGAAGTCCACACTGGTCCTAATCAAGCCGACATTCGCATAGAGTGCCTTGGCTAATTACAGAGCCGATTTCAGCAGTTACCTGGCAGAATCGGCTCGGGGGGCACCTAATCAGATGAACATGTGCGATACACGTGCAGTGAAACATCGGGGGCCGATAGAGAAAAATCGGCCTGTAAAAAAAACAATGACACAGGACCTCCAGCTCGGTGTCAGAGGAATTCTGTTTCTGAGCCGTTGAGCGATATCAACTTTCAACGGAAGGAAAGTAATCGGCTCTGGCTGGCTCTGCATGGTAGTTTTCTCAGACATGATCGAGCCCAGGTCCATTTGTCTGAATTGCGTGTCCTCGTCTCTGTTGCGCCTTGATTGAGACTCGGGGGGCAGCTGGCCTGGTGGATGCTCTGTCTTTGAAAGCCGATTGGGTGGCCATCGGCTAGTCCTGCGTCGCGGTTTTCGTCAAGGGTGGTGATCCAGCAGAACTCGAACTCATTGGTCGAAAAGATGGAAGATAGATCATGAGGGCTTGATGCGCTGACGTCGGCTTATTGAGATTTGACCAAGTTCGCGATCACCCCGTGGTCGAAGGGATGAAGGGCGGATTGTGAGAAACCGATGCGTTGCCATCGGCTCATTGAGAATCGGCTTAAATGAAATCGGCAAAATCAAATTGGGGAAACTTCTTCATTAATGAACAGGATTTCTTACAAAGAAAGAGCTGATTGCTCAAAGAAGGAAGAACAAAAGAAGGGTCTGTTGACCAATCTACTACTACTAGGCCTACACTAGTAGATCCTAGTCTACGGGCCATCGCTGCCCTCGTCGTCATCCTCGGAACTCTCATCGGCACTGCTGCCGATGGGCTCCTCGTCGCTGCTCCCGTAGCCCTCTACGGGAGCTTCATCCTCCTCTTCATCATCGCTGATGTCGTCGTCCCACCACATGCGGAGGCGTTTCGCCGGCGGGTAGCCCTCGAGGGAGTCGTCGTCGTCATCGTCGTCTTCCTCTTCCTCTTCTTCAGAGGAGGGGCAGCCGTCCCAAGGGAACTGGTCATCCTCGCTTTCGATTCCGGTTCCCCGTCGGCGAGGAACTCGGAGATCTTCATCCCCGCCGGTCGGGGACCGGTCGTCCTCGGACCGCATGGAGGAGGCGTGGTCTTCCCCGGTCCCATTCTTCTGGTGCGCGGATGTCCTCCGGCGTCTTGCGGGAGGAGGAAGACCCATAGGAGAGAATGGAAGAGGAAGAGGAGGCAGAAGACATGGTGGCGCAGGAGGGTTTTTTGGGTGCTAATGCGAATGGGATGAAGAAGCAAACTGTTTAGAACGGTTAAATAAAAGGGGATATGAGGGAGATTCAATGCCACGAGCAGCTTTCGAGGAAGTGGTGCCCAACGTAAAAATTTCGCAGTGCCACGCGGAGAAGTGGAAGGGGCAAGGCATCATGATGAAGGATTCTCGCGGCGGTTTCTCGCTCCGCCACGACATGACCCGACGAAAGAAAAGCGTAATGATTTTGGAAATGTCATTTCCAAAACCAGGGGGCATGTGTTATCACCAGAATTTGACCGGATCTGAGGTGGGCCGCGATTGGAGATGGGCTTGAAGGATATACATAGAAGAAATACATGAATCGGCCTTGTGTACCAAGTTTGGGCTAATTGCCCGTGTATCTGTACCATAGTAGGATACGTGTCGGTTAGGAGTTAGATTTTTACCCGTGCACCGGTTAGGTGCACGCTCGAATCGAAAGTCCCCCGACTATAAATATGTATCTAGGGTTTATGGAATAAACAACAACCAACGTTCAACACAAATCAATCTCGGCGCATCGCCAACTCCTTCGTCTCGAGGGTTTCTCCTGGTAAGCACCATGCTGCCTAGATCGCATCTTGCGATCTAGGCAAGACAAGCTTATTTCGTTGTTCATGCGTTGCTCGTGCCGAAGCCTTTTTGATGGCGAGCAACGTAGTTATCTTAGATGTGTTAGGGTTAGCATTGTTCTTCGTATCATATGCTCGTCGTAGTGCAACCCTTGTACATCTAGCCGCCCTTACACCTATCTTAGGTGTAGGGGCGGCACCCCGCTTGATCATCGTTTAGTAGATCCGATCCGTTACGGTTGCTCCTTGTTCTTCAAGGGTTAGTTTAATATCCGCAATAGTTAGGCCTTACAAAGGGTTGGAGGATCCAGTGGCGTGTAGGGTGTAGTTTGCTAGCCCTAGACAGGACGTTCCGGGGATCAACCTTGTGTTGGTTTTTAGGCCCTGTCTAGGATCGGCTTACGATCACCGTACGCGAGCGCGAGGCCCAATCGTGAGTAGGATGATCCGATTATGCGGTGAAAACCCTAAATCGTCGTAGATCGCTTTAGCTTTATCTTGATCAAGCAGGACCACCATATATTCGTACACCTCGTACGAATCATGGGTGGATCGGCTCTTTGAGCCGATTCACAGGATAACCCGAGAGCCGATCGAGGCTCGTATTTAACGTTTACGTGTATGCCATGCAGGAAACTAAGCGAGGCATCATCCAACACCTTCCTGACCAGGTATAGGTAAGGTGGCACGCCCTTGCATCAGCATCGGACGTGTGCGCAGAAGGCTTTGCGGGCTGTCGCTCAGAGGGACCAGGGCCAGCCGCAGCCCTGAGTTGTTCCCGGCTCTACGGTGTTGCCCGTCGCTGCCCGCCGGTGGGTTTCTGACCGCAACAATATTAAATATCAATTTCCTCTCAAGAAAGGTATGGAACACTTTCCTAGAAAGAGAATGAAGTTACCTTTTGATTCTATTATTAGAACAAATTATGATGTCGATACTTCGTCTCTTGATAACACTTGATATACACTTTCGCGCCTAGCCGAAAGGCGTTAAAGAAAAGCGCTTATGGGAGACAACCCATGTTTTTACTACAGTATTTTTGTTTTATATTTGAGTCTTGGAAGTTGTTTACTACTGTAGCAACCTCTCCTTATCTTAGTTTTGTGCTTTGTTGTGCCAAGTAAAGTCTTTGATAGTAAAGTGAATACTAGATTTGGATTACTGCAGCGATTCTGCATTTCTTTTGCCGTCACGAATTTCGACCTGCCTCTCGTAGGTAGCTCGGAAAATTATGCCAATTTACGTGCGTGATCCTCGGATATGTACGCAACTTTCATTCAATTTGGGAATTTTCATTTGAGCAAGTCTGGTGCCTCGATAAAATCCATCTTTACGGATCGTTCGTTTTGACAGATTCTGCCTTTTATTTCGCTTTTGCTATGTTGGATGAATTTCTTTGATCCATTAATGTCCAAGTAGCTTTATGCAATGTCCAGAAGTGTTAAGAATGATTATGTCACCTCTGAACATGTTAATTTTTATTGTACACTAACCCTCTAATGAGTTGTTTCGAGTTTGGTGTGGAGGAAGTTTTCAAGGATCAAGAGAGGAGAATGATATAATATAATCAAGGAGAGTGAAAGCTCTAAGCTTGGGGATGCCCCGGTGGTTCACCCCTGCATATTCTAAGAAGACTCAAGCGTCTAAGCTTGGGGATGCCCAAGGCATCCCCTTCTTCATCGACAACATTATCGAGTTCCTCCCCCGAAACTATATTTTTATTCCGTCACATCTTATGTACTTTGCTTGGAGCGTTGGTTTGTTTTTGTTTTTGTTTTTGTTTGAATAAAATGGATCCTAGCATTCATTGTGTGGGAGAGAGACACGCTCCGCTGTTGCATATGGACAAGTATGTCCTTAGACTTTACTCATAGTATTCATGGCGAAGGTTGAATCTTCTTCGTTAAATTGTTATATGGTTGGAATCGGGAAATGCTACATGTAGTAATTCTACAATGTCTTGAATAATTTTATACTTGGCAATTGTTGTGCTCATGTTTAAGCTCTTGCATCATATACTTTGCACCCATTAATGAAGAAACACCTAGAGCTTGCTAAATTTGGTTTGCATATTTGGTCTCTCTAAAGTCTAGATAATTTCTAGTAAAGAGTTTTGAACAACAAGGAAGACGGTGTAGAGTCTTATAATGTTTACAATATGTCTTTTATGTGAGTTTTGCTGCACCGGTTCATCCTTGTGTTTGTTTCAAATAACCTTGCTAGCCTAAACCTTGTATCGAGAGGGAATACTTCTCATGCATCCAAATCCTTGAGCCAACCACTATGCCATTTGTGTCCACCATACCTACCTACTACATGGTATTTCTCCGCCATTCCAAAGTAAATTGCTTGAGTGCTACCTTTAAAATTTCCATTCTTTACCTTTGCGATATATAGCTCATGGGACAAATAGCCTAAAAACTATTGTGGTATTGAATATGTACTTATGCACTTTATCTCTTATTAAGTTGCTTGTTGTGCGATAACCATGCTTCTGGGGACGCCATCAACTATTCTTTGTTGAATATCATGTGAGTTGCTATGCATGTCCGTCTTGTCCGAAGTAAGAGAGATCTACCACTTTAATGGTTAGAGCATGCATATTGTTAGAGAAGAACATTGGGCCGCTAACTTAAGCCATGAATCATGGTGGAAGTTTCAGCTTTGGACATATATCCTCAATCTCATATGAGAACATTAATCGTTGCTACATGCTTATGCATTAAAGAGGAGTCCATTATCCGTTGTCCATGTTGTCCCGGTATGGATGTCTAAGTTGAGAATAATCAAAAGCGAGAAATCCAAAATGCGAGCTTTCTCCTTAGACCTTTGTACAGGCGGCATGGAGGTACCCCTTTGTGACACTTGGTTAAAACATGTGTATTGCGATGATCCGGTAGTCCAAGCTAATTAGGACAAGGTGCGGGCACTATTAGTATAATATGCATGAGGCTTGCAACTTGTAAGATATAATTTACATGATACATATGCTTTATTACTACCGTTGACAAAATTGTTTCTTGTTTTCAAAATAAAAGCTCTAGCACAAATATAGCAATCGATGCTTTCCTCTTTGAAGGACCTTTCTTTTACTTTTATGTTGAGTCAGTTCACCTATCTCTCTCCACCTCAAGAAGCAAACACTTGTGTGAACTGTGCATTGATTCCTACATACTTGCATATTGCACTTGTTATATTACTCTATGTTGACAATTATCCATGAGATATACATGTTATAAGTTGAAAGCAACCGCTGAAACTTAATCTTCCTTTGTGTTGCTTCAATACCTTTACTTTGATTTATTGCTTTATGAGTTAACTCTTATGCAAGACTTATTGATGCTTGTCTTTAACTACTATTCATGAAAAGTCTTTGCTTTATGATTCAGCTTGTTTACTCATGTCATTACCATTGTTTTGATCGCTGCATTCATTACATATGTTTACAATAGTATGATCAAGGTTATGATGGCATGTCACTCCGTAAATTATATGTGTTATCGTTTACTCGCTCGGGACAAGCAGGAACTAAGCTTGGGGATGCCGATACGTCTCCGACGTATCGATAATTTCTTATGTTCCATGCCACATTATTGATGATATCTACATGTTTTATACACATTATATGTCGTATTTATGCATTTTCCAGGCACTAACCTATTAACAAGATGCCGAAGAGCCTGTTGCTGTTTTCTGCTGTTTTTGGTTTCAGAAATCCTAGTAAAGAAATATTCTCGGAATTGGACGAAATCAACGCCCAGGGGCCTATTTTGCCACGAAGCTTCCAGAAGACCGAAGAGAATACGAAGTGGGGCCACGGAGCGCCGCCACACTAGGGCGGCGTGGCCCAGGAGGGGCCCGCGCGGCCCTGCTGTGTGGGACCCCCGTGACCCCTCCGACTCCGCCCTTCCGCCTACTTAAAGTCTTCGTCGCGAAACCCCCAGTACCGAGAGCCACGATACGGAAAACCTTACAGAGACGCCGCCGCCGCCAATCCCATCTCGGGGGATTCTGGAGATCACCTCCGGCACCCTCGCCGGAGAGGGGATTCATCTCCCGGAGGACTCTTCACCGCCATGGTCGCCTCCGGAGTGATGAGTGAGTAGTTCACCCCTAGACTATGGGTCCATAGCAGTAGCTATATGGTTGTCTTCTCCTCATGTGCTTCATTGTCGGATCTTGTGAGCTGCCTAACATGATCAAGATCATCTATCTGTAATTCTATATGTTGTGTTTGTCGTGATCCGATGGATAGAGAATACTATGTTATTTTGATTATCAATCTATTACCTATGTGTTGTTTATGATCTTGCATGCTCTCCGTTATTAGTAGAGGCTCTGCCAAGTTTTTGCTCTTAACTACAAGAGGGAGTATTTATGCTCGATAGTGGGTTCATGCCTCCATTAAATCCGGGACAGATGACGTGAAAGTTCTAAGGTTGTGGATGTGCTCGTTGCCACTAGGGATAAAACATTGATGCTATGTCCGAGGATGTAGTTATTGATTACATTACGCACCATACTTAATGCAATTGTCTGTTTTTTTACAACTTAATACTGGAAGGGGTTCGGATGATAACCTGAAGGTGGACTTTTTAGGCATAGATGCATGCTGGATAGCGGTCTATGTACTTTGTCGTAATGCCCAATTAAATCTCAAAATATTCATCATATCATGTATGTGCATTGTTATGCCCTCTCTATTTGTCAATTGCCCGACTGTAATTTGTTCACCCAACATGTTATTTATCTTATGGGAGAGACACCTCTAGTGAACTGTGGACCCCGGTCCATTCTTTTACATCTGAAATACAAAACTGCTACTATTGTTCTTTACTGTTCTTGCAAACAATCATCATCCACACTATACATCTAATCCTTTGTAACAGCAAGCCGGTGAGATTGACAACCTCGCTGTTTCGTTGGGGCAAAGTACTTTGGTTGTGTTGTGCAGGTTCCACGTTGGCGCCCGAATCTCTGGTGTTGCGCCGCACTACATCCCGCCGCCATCAACCTTCAACGTGCTTCTTGGCTCCTCCCGGTTCGATAAACCTTGGTTTCTTTCTGAGGGAAAACTTGCTGCTGTGCGCATCATACCTTCCTCTTGGGGTTCCCAACGAACGTGTGAGTTACACGCCATCACCTAGCTCACTTTGAACCCTTCTGGGTGACGATAAAATGGCTTGGCTGGATTATCTTGTGGTTGAGGTGACCCTAGCAGTAGTTACTTGTTGTTCTAGAGTGGCTCCCCTCTATGTGGCTTACTGTGCCTTGGTGAATGCTTGCTGGTGATCCTATTTGATTACCAGAAGCTTTTGATGTTCAAAATACTTGCAGAAAACATATATCTCTGCATAACTGATGGTTTTAAATGGGCTAGAGTAGTCTGGGTGTATATAGGTAAAAGTCTGGGATGGTTTTCTTCCTATTTCCATTTGGAAATATGCTACCACTTGTCTGGTTGGCATTACCATGGTCTTAGGCTTTGACTGATCCCTGGTCTTTGCTATTTCCACCAGGTTACTCTTGGTCTATGACCAAGTGATGATCAATACTGGTTTATTCCACCCTTTTGTGTGTTTGTGTATTCATGGATGTGCAAATAATGAACAAAACCATCTGGTTTGTTCATGATGATGGTATACCTCACTCCAGCTCCTAGAAAATGGTGTTGGTGTAGAGGTTTTGCGTCTGGATGGTTTCTGTGCTTGCCCTGCTCCTCCTGGCTAGCTGGTGCTTGATCTACTCCATGATTTCTTGCTCAACAACAAGCAGTTCTTTGTGGAACTGTTTCTGGATGGTTTTGTTGGCTATGTGTTCTTCATGTTCTTGTGTTCTTACCCTGGTGAAGCTGCTGTCGATGAGCTGCTAGGGTTTGGCTTGAAAAAAGGTTATATATGACCCTCTCCTTGCTCTGTTGGCCGACAACAAGGTCTGGCACCATTTTGGTGACTCCCCTGGTTGTGTGTGCTGGTGTGCATACACAAGCCTTGTGAGCTTCCTGTGTGGTTCTATGTTGGAACTTGGGATGTTGGTGGATCAGCTCGGCTGATCTTTGATATTATCCTCCCAATTCCATGTTTCTTTTGCTAACCTGCCAAGTGGCTTTGCCACTTGGCTTAATGCCATTTCTGATTTCTGTTTGTGAATACATGGTTCAAATGGATGATCAAGGTTCTCTCTTTCAAGATGTTGATCAAGAAGTTCTTGAAGATTTTAGCTAGTTTCTATTCTTTGTAATTTTTCCTTTTTCTTTTTCCATTATTCAATATCTGAAACGTGTGTTGTAATATTAAATTCATATGAATATTGTAAAGACATTGTAAATTGTGTGTGATGATCAATAAAGCTCAATTTTCTCTAATGAGCTTTTCATATGAATTTCTATTCTTTTCTATTCATAATTTTCCAATTTAAAATATTGTTTTATGAAGTATTCTTTATTTGAATTCTAATTTTACTAAATGAGGTTTGAATTTGAATTTCAAACTCAACTTGTTTAACTTCAATCATGCAACTTAAGTTAAGATGTGAAATGTTCCCCTCTCTTCTCGAAACCCTAAGTTAAGAAAAGATAAGGTCCAAGTTTATTGCACTCTTGAAACCCTAACCCTAACTGGTGTCGAGAGAGAAACTTGTCCCCCCTAAGATGTAGTTTGTAATAAAGCGCGAAATTTCCCCAGATTTTACGATGCAATGCACATGCCTTTCTAAAATCTACCCCGAAGTCGTCTCGAATCCTGGGATATTACAATATACTATAACAATTTAGAGTGGAACATGTGCATAGTTGTGTGAGATA
>NC_061513.1:206491254-206536078 GCF_022539505.1 Lolium rigidum | reverse complement strand
AGAATATTTCGTTACTAGGATTTCTGAAACCAAAAACGACGAGAACACGAAGCGGCACTTCGGCATCTTGTTAATAGGTTAGTTCCAGAAAATGCACGAATATGACATAAAGTGTGCATAAAACATGTAGGTATCATCAATAATATGGCATGGATCATAAGAAATTATCGATATGTCGGAGACGTATCAAGCATCCCCAAGCTTAGTTCTGCTCGTCCCGAGCAGGTAAAACGATAACAAAGATAATTTCTGAAGTGACATGCCATCATAACCTTGATCATACTATTTGTAAACATATGTAGTGAATGCAGCGATCAAAACAATGGTAATGACATAAGTAAACAAGTGAATCATAAAGCAAAGAGTTTTCATGAATAGTACTTCAAGACAAGCATCAATAAGTCTTGCATAAGAGTTAACTCATAAAGCAATAAATCAAAGTAAAGGCATTGAAGCAACACAAAGGAAGATTAAGTTTCAGCGGTTGCTTTCAACTTGTAACATGTATATCTCATGGATAATTGTCAACATAGAGTAATATAACAAGTGCAATATGCAAGTATGTAAGAATCAATGCACAGTTCACACAAGTGTTTGCTTCTTGAGGTGGAGAGAGAGATAGGTGAACTGACTCAACATAAAAGTAAAAAGAATGGTCCTTCAAAGAGGAAAGCATCGATTGCTATATTTGTGCTAGAGCTTTTATTTTGAAAACATGAAACAATTTTGTCAACGGTAGTAATAAAGCATATGAGTTATGTAAATTATATCTTACAAGTTGCAAGCCTCATGCATAGTATACTAATAGTGCCCGCACCTTGTCCTAATTAGCTTGGACTACCGGATCATCGCAATACACATGTTTTAACCAAGTGTCACAATGGGGTACCTCCATGCCGCCTGTACAAAGGTCTAAGGAGAAAGCTCGCATTTTGGATTTCTCGCTTTTGATTATTCTCAACTTAGACATCCATACCGGGACAACATGGACAACGAGATAATGGACTCCTCTTTAATGCATAAGCATGTGGCAACAATTATTATTCTCATATGAGATTGAGGATATGTGTCCAAAAGCTGAAACTTCCACCATGAATCATGGCTTTAGTTAGCGGCCCAATGTTCTTCTCTAACAATATGCATGCTCCAACCATAGAGGTGGTAGATCTCTCTTACTTCAGACAAGACGGACATGCATAGCAACTCACATGATATTCAACAAAGAGTAGTTGATGGCGTCCCCAGAAACATGGTTATCGCACAACAAGCAACTTAATAAGAGATAAAGTGCATAAGTACATATTCAATACCACAATAGTTTTTAAGCTATTTGTCCCATGAGCTATATATTGCAAAGGTAAATGATGGAATTTTAAAGGTAGCACTCAAGCAATTTACTTTGGAATGGCGGATAAATACCATGTAGTAGGTAGGTATGGTGGACACAAATGGCATAGTGGTTGGCTCAAGGATTTTGGATGCATGAGAAGTATTCCCTCTCGATACAAGGTTTAGGCTAGCAAGGTTATTTGAAACAAACACAAGGATGAACGGTACAACAAAACTCGCATAAAAGACATATTGTAAACATTATAAGATTCTACACCGTCTTCCTTGTTGTTCAAAACTCAATACTAGATATTATCTATACTCTAGAGAAACCAAATATGCAAACCAAATTAGCAAGCTCTAAGTGTTTCTTCATTAATGGGTGCAAAGTATATGATGCAAGAGCTTAAACATGAGCACAACAATTTCCAAGTATCAAATTATCCAAGACATTTTAGAGTTACTACATGTAGTATTTTCCAATTCCAACCATATAACAATTTAACGAAGAAGAAACTTCGCCATGAATACTATGAGTAGAGCCTAAGGACATACTTGTCCATATGCTACAGCGGAGCGTGTCTCTCTCCCACAAAGTGAATGCTAGGATCCATTTTATTCAAACAAAACAAAAAAACAAAAACAAACCGACGCTCCAAGCAGAGTGCATAAGATGTGACGGAATAAAAATATAGTTTCAGGGGAGGAACCTGATAATGTTGTCGATGAAGAAGGGGATGCCTTGGGCATCCCCAAGCTTAAACAGCTTGAGTCTTCTTATAATATGCAGGGGTGAACCACCGGGGCATCCCCAAGCTTAGAGCTTTCACTCTCCTTGATCATATTGCATCATACTCCTCTCTTGATCCTTGAAAACTTCCTCCACACCAAACTCGAAACAACTCATTAGAGGGTTAGTGCACAATAAAAATTAACATGTTCAGAGGTGACACAATCATTCTTAACACTTCTGGACATTGCATAAAGCTACTGGACATTAATGGATCAAAGAAATTCATCCAACATAGCAAAAGAGGCAATGCGAAATAAAAAGGCAGAATCTGTCAAAACAGAACATTCCGTAAAGATGGATTTTATTAGGCCACCAGACTTGCTCAAATGAAAATGGTCAAATTGAATGAAAGTTGCGTACATATCTGAGGATCATGCACGTAAATTGGCTTAATTTTATGAGCTACCTACAGGGAGGTAGACCCAGATTCGTGACAGCAAAGAAATCTGGAACTGCGCAGTAATCCAAATCTAGTACTTACTTTACTATCAAAGACTTTACTTGGCACAACAAAACTCAAAACTAAGATAAGGAGAGGTTGCTACAGTAGTAAACAACTTCCAAGACTCAAATATAAAACAAAAATACTGTAGTAAAAATATGGGTTGTCTCCCATAAGCGCTTTTCTTTAACGCCTTTCAGCTAGGCGCAGAAAGTGTAACTCAAGTGTTATCGAAGAGTGGTACATCATCCTTACCTTGGGCTTTACCCTTACCTTTCTTGTTGTTTTTCTTTCTCTTTGATTTAGGAAATGTATGATTCCCCCCGGTATAGAGGTGAAATCCAGGATGCCTTCTCCCACATCTATGATTGCTCCCAATAGTTTTAGCGGGGATCTTCAGAGTGTGATTTTTCCTGTCCCTACACATTCAATAACAAGATAATCAAAGGATATTGTTCTTCCAAGAATGGTTGTATGCACACTGCGGCTATTCCCTTAGGAATTATAACAGAGTTATCAATGAGAGTTATTTCTTCTCCTCCTTCATCAACTCCCCAAAGTTTCAAAGATTTATAAATGCTCTCCGGTATAAGGCAAAATTCAGACATAATATCACGAGTTGGCACGAAGAGTTTGATCACCGATAACAATTTTAACGGTAGGATCCCATAATGAAGGTTTAGAGTTCACTAAGACTTGTTCAAGACGATTACGAACATGGTGATAGTTGTCATCCAGGCGAGATGTACTTATCTCGAGATTGTTTAATCTATTATAAATGCTAATAAGGGCTGAATCAAAGTTATTAGCTGAATCATGTGATGCAACCAACTTCTTTATGGCATTAAAAGCTTGATCCCCATTGCAATGAAGGAAATATCCTCCCACTAAAGTATCCAAAGCATATCTATAGCGAATCATAAGACCAAAATAAAAATTACCAAGGAGCAAACTTAGAGTCATTTGAGGTTCAGTTTTACGATAAGAAGTAAAAATTCTAGACCAAGCATCCTTAAAACTCTCCTCATCCCCTTGTTTAAAAGTGAAGACTAATTCTTCAGGCGAAGAAGTAACAGGTTCAGAGCTAGACATGGTAACAAAAGTAACTAATTTTTTTGTATTTTTAATATAGAGTGCAAGACAGTAAATAAAGCGAACTAGATAAAGTAAATGCAAGTAACTAATTTTTTTGTGTTTTTGATATAGCAAACAAGACAGTAAATAAAGTAAAGCTAGCAACTAATTTTTTTGTGTTTTGATATAATGCAGCAAACAAAGTAGTAAATAAAATAAAGCAAGACAAAAACAAAGTAAAGAGATTGAGAAGTGGAGACTCCCCTTGCGGCGTGTCTTGATCTCCCCGGCAACGGCGCCAGAAAAAGTATGCTGGCGTGTAGTTGACGTGGGAGTTAGAAATCTTTGTGGTGTAGCTTTTCTTCGGTTCCCGGCAACGGCGCCGGAAAATATGCTTGATGGCGTGTATTTCACACGTTCGTTGGGGAACCCCAAAAGGAAGGTATGATGCGCACAGCAGCAAGTTTTCCCTCGAGAAAGAAACCAAGGTTTATCGAACCGAGGAGGAGCCAAGAAGCACGTTGAAGGTTGATGGCGGCGGGATGTAGTGCGGCGCAACACCGGGGATTCCGGCGCCAACGTGGAACCCGCACAACACAACCAAAGTACTTTGCCCCAACGAAACGAGTGAGGCTGTCAATCTCACCGGCTTGCATGTAACAAAGGATTAACCGTATTGTGTGGAAGATGATTGTTTGGAGAGAAAACAGTAAAAACAAGTATTGCAGCAGATTTGTATTTCAGTATTAAAAGAATGGACCGGGGTCCACAGTTCACTAGAGGTGTCTCTCCCATAAGATAAAAGCATGTTGGGTGAACAAATTACGGTCGGGCAATTGACAAATAGAGAGGGCATAACAATGCACATACATGTCATGATAAGTATAGTGAGATTTAATTGGGCATTACGACAAAGTACATAGACCGCCATCCAATCGCATCTATGCCTAAAAAGTCCACCTTCGGGTTATCGTCCGAACCCCTTCGGTATTAAGTTGCAAAGCAACGAGACAATTGCATTAAGTATGGTGCGTAATGTAATCAATAACTACATCCTCGGACATAGCATCAATGTTTTATCCCTAGTGGCAACAGCACAACACAACCTTAGAACTTTACGTCACTCGTCCCGGTGTCAATGCGGGCATGAACCCACTATCGAGCATAAATACTCCCTCTTGGAGTTACTAGCATCAACTTGGCCAGAGCCTCTACTAATAACGGAGAGCATGCAAGATCATAAACAACACATATGTAATAACTTGATAATTAACATAACATGGTATTCTCTATCCATCGGATCCCGACAAACGCAACATAGAGTATTACAGATAGATGATCTTGATCATGTTAGGCAGCTCACAAGATCCAACAATGAAGCACAATGAGGAGAAGACAACCATCTAGCTATTGCTATGGACCCATAGTCCAGGGGTGAACTACTCACTCATCACTCCGGAGGCGACCATGGCGGCGTAGAGTCCTCCGGGAGATGAATCCCCTCTCCGGCGGAGTGCCGGAGGAGATCTCCAGAATCCCCCGAGATGGGATTGGCGGCGGCGGCGTCTCCGGAAGGTTTTCCGTATCGTGGTTTTTCGCATCGGGGGTTTCGCGACGGAGGCTTTAAGTAGGCGGAAGGGCGAGTCGGAGGGCCGACGAGGGGCCCACACCATAGGGCGGCGCGGGCCCCCTTGGTCGCGCCGCCTTGTGGTGTCGCCACCTCGTGGCCCCACTTCGTATGCTCTTCGGTCTTCCGGAAGGTTTGTGGCAAAATAGGCCCCGGGTCTTGATTTCGTCCAATTCCGAGAATATTTCGTTACTAGGATTTCTGAAACCAAAAACAGCAGAAAATAGCAACTGGCACTTCGGCATCTTGTTAATAGGTTAGTTCCAGAAAATGCACGAATATGACATAAAATGTGCATAAAACATGTAGGTATCATCAATAATATGGCATGGATCATAAGAAATTATCGATACGTCGGAGACGTATCACATCTATGTGCTACTCTAGTGATGTTATTAAAGTAGTCTATTCCTCCTCCATGATGTAATGTTGACAGTGTGTGCATCATGTAGTACTTGGCATAGGTTATGATTGTTATCTCTTGTAGATTATGGAGTTAACTATTACTATGATAGTATTGATGCGATCTATTCCCCTTTTCATAGCCTGACGGTGACAGTGTGCATGCTATGTTAGTACTCGGTATAATTGCAATGGTCTATTATGCACTCTAAGGTTACTTAAATATGAACACCAAATGTTGTGGAGCTTGTTAACTCCGGCTTGAGGGAGCTCTTGTAGCCCTACACAATGAATGGTGTTTGTCATCCAACAAGAGAGTGTAGAGAAAGTAGCATTTGTCTATTCAGTTATGTGATCAATGTTGAGAGTGTCCACTAGTGAAAGTATGATCCCTAGGCCTTGTTTCTAAGCATCGAAACTCCGTTTATTTACTATTCTACTGCATGTTTACTCGCTGCCATATTTTATTCAGATTGTTATTACCACTCATATTCATCCATATCACTTGCATTTTACTATCTCTTCGCCGAACTAGTGCACCTATACATCTGACAAGTGTATTAGGTGTGTTGGGGAGACAAGAGACTTCTTGTATCGTAATTGCAGGGTTGCTTGAGAGGGATATCTTTGACCTCTACCTCCCTGAGTTCGATAAACCTTGGGTGATTCACTTAAGGGAAACTTGCTGCTGTTCTACAAACCTCTGCTCTTGGAGGCCCAACACTGTCTACAGGAATAGAAGTGTGCGTAGACATCAGGCCCGACAATACCTCAAGGTATCGCCCCAACCCAAGTGGAGGATTTGCCTCAAGACCTAACAAGTCCCCAGTGCCGTTGTCACGCCCGAGTTTCCCCAATCGTAGTGGAGGACAGTCAAGGCCAGGAGGCCACCACAACAACAAAAACAACCATGCCAACAACAACCACTTCAACCGTGCCCCGATGAGAGCCCCCGGCAACAACAACAACACCAACACTGCCCCAAGGACTGGAAGCAATGCTGTCCCCATTGCCACAAAGGACAAGTCAACTGTGACTTGTTATGAGTGTGGAGTTACCGGGAATTACTCCAATGAGTGCCCGAAGAAGTTGATGAAGACAACACCCACTACCGCTGCAGCTGCCCAGCAACAACGCCGTGTCTCAACCGGAAGAAAGTTTGCCCCCGGCAACCCGAACAACCGCAATGGCCGCCTCTTTCACATGAATGCCGAAGAAGCCCAGGAAGCGCCAGATGTCGTGCTGGGTATGTTTTCTGTTAATTCAGTACCTGCAAGAGTATTGTTTGATTCTGGAGCATCGCACTCGTTTGTTACTGAAGATTTTGCATGCACTAGTAAGATTCAACCAACCAGTTTGAAGATTTTGCCCCCTAGTTCGGGAGGGTTCTGCAGTCCATCTCGGCACCCTGTCGGAGAGAGAAATCACCGCCAAAGGCCTCTACATCGCCATGTCTTCATCTGAGGTGATGCATGAGTAGTCCTCCACGGGACCATGGGTCCATAGCAGTAGCTAGATGGTTGTCCTCTCCTTGTTGTGCTTCATGTATAGATCTTGTGAGCTGCCTAACATGATCAAGATCATCTATTTGTAATTGCTACATGTTGGTTTGATGTGGATCCGATTTATAGAGAGATTGCTTTGGTTGAGATTATGTATTATGTTATTATGATCTTGCATGCTCTCCGTTTCTAGTAGATGCTCGGGCAAGTAGATGCTAGCGACTCCAAGAGGGAGTATTTATGCTCGATAGTGGGTTCATGCCTCTATTTAACCATGGGATGTGACCTTGTTCTCTACGGTTGTAGATGTGTTGTTGCTACTACGGATAAAACAGCGGTGTTCTATTCAAGGGTAGTTTCATCGTTTACTTTATACACATTGCTTAAAGAGATAGTCCGTTGCTTGCAACTTAATACTGGAGGGTGTCGCGGATGCAATCCTGAAGGTGGATTATTAGTCATAGATGCAGTTGGATTACGGTCTATGTATATTTTTGTAATGCCCGCATACTTTCATAGCATGTATTCTGCACCAACCATTAGCGTAGAATCTCTGGTTTGTCAATTGCCCATCTGTAATTTGTTTACCCAGCATATTTATTTTATTGGGGAGGCGCCTCTAGTGAACTGTGGACCCCGGTCCTTCTTCTTTTAATTGCAATCTTCTACAACATTTTCCTGTTCTGTTCTCTGCAAACAATTCTTTTTCCACACGGTTCGTTTAATCCTTTGTTTTCAGCAAAACCGATGAGCTTGACAACCTCGCTGAAAGTTGGGGACAAAGTACTTGGTTGTTTGTGTGCAGGTCTCCACGTTGCTGCTGACGCAGGCAGTGCGCCCTGCCACGAGTTGGTTTGCAACACCTCGGGAGAGAACGTTTTTCTCCTACTGGTCGATAAACCATGGTTTCTTACTGAGGGAAAACTTCCTGCTGTGCTCATCATACCTTACTCTTGGGGTTCCACTCAACGTTGCGCATAAATTCTCCTTCATCAACTCCGCACTCAGCATTCATCACCTGACAATTTATACATGTTTCGCCGCACTCACTCTCAATGATCATGTAGTGCATGACCACACATGCGTACAGTGTTTTTGTAGGTACCCTGCTCTCACTTGGTCTGAGTCTCAAACAAGTTGTGTTTTTGCAGATTACCTGAGTATTTGGCATTCTTACTATCGCTACAACGATTCCATATACCAACATAAAACCATCACACCCACTCGAATGTTCCCGTTACTAGTTTACTAACCCCCTCAACTAGTTTCGAAACATATTCAAAGTGGTATAGTTGGTCGGGCAGATTAAGAACACAAAGGTCTTCCATAATAACAACACAAAAAAGGACATAACAAAAAAGGTGTCTAATTCTTTCATCGCACTCATAAACACACATTTCATACTACCATTCAAATTATGCTTAGCACTCCTCTTCTAAGGTATCAATTGAATATCTTAATCTTAAGTTGAAACTTCAGCTTTCATATAAACTTTTTCTGAAAACATCTTTTCAGTTTTTGGTCCATATGTGTATACACAGACTTAACAGAAAACACTCCAATAGAATAAAGGTGAAAGAGCATTTCCCGCCTTTTGTGGGTTTTGTGTGTTGGACGTTAACACGAGATTTGTTTTTATGTGTGCTATGTTTTTAGGAAAACCTAGAGATAGCATGCAAGACGGAGTTGGAGCGTTGTCAAAGAGTAGTGGCGCTAGTACTTAGTCGTCTCATGTTTTTCTTCATAGTTTGTAGAGAGTTGTGTTTAGTTGGAAGGCAAGGTGGGTTCCTGTTTTTCACGCACACAAACCAAAATTTTCACCCCCGCAACCATCCCATTTCTGCTTGTCACTCTCCATATCCTCTTACAAAGGTTTACTGTGCAAAACTGGAGGGCCAGAAGTTCCGGTTGCTTCGGCTGGTACGACCGCCCAGGGCTTCTCGGTTGTAGCCCTTCCCCTTCAGTGCCTTGACCTGGTTATGTCCGGAAGTTGGCCGGTAGTACCTCCCAACCTCTGCCCTAGTTCCACAAAAGTGACCTTCGGAGTACCGAATGGTACTGGGAGCATTTTTGGCTCCGGCAGAAGTTAGCCGGTACTACCGGCCACCGGTAGTGCCACTCTACTTCCAATCAAGTTCCAGAAGTTTGCTATTTGGATGTTGAAGGGTATTGGGAGGCTTCTGACGTTTGGCGGAAGTTGGACGGTACTACCTATCACCGGTAGTACCACCCAACTTCCTCCTGTTACTTCGTATGAAGTGACCATTGGGGAGTTTTTTCTGCCCAACGGTACTACCGCCCGAATCGATCGGAAGTTCCGGTTTAAGCAGTTTTTCTTTGTAACGGTTGGATTTGAGAGAGCACCTATATAAAGGGATCCTTCCCCAAATCTCAGCTAAGGCTTTGATTATCTCTCTCTCTCTCTCTTCCATTGTTCCTGAGCTTCAAACTCATAGATCTTTCTCCCTACCCAACCAATTCACCTTATCTCTTGAGAATTGAAGGAGGGATAGATCTACACACCTACCAAAGAAAATTGGAACCCCTCTTGCTTTCCTTAGTGGATAGTGGAACATTAGATCTCCTCTTGTGGACGTCCTTGAAGAAGAAAACACATAGAGGCTAGCTTGATGTTGTACTAGCCCTAGGTGATGTTGGGAGCCTCCAACCTTGTGGAGCCTTGCCCCAACCTTGTGTGAAGGTTTTCTGCCTCGATCGTCCTTGCTTAGTGGAGAAGTGGGTACACCTTGGTGGTGTGCTCACCGGGCAATAGGGTGACTCCTTTTTGGCGGTTGGCGGCTGATGTCTACGGGTGCTTCTATTCTTGTAGACAGTGTTGGGCCTCCAAGAGCAGAGGTTTGTAGAATAGCAGCAAGTTTCCCTTAAGTGGATCACCCAAGGTTTATCGAACTCAGGGAGGAAGAGGTCAAAGATATCCCTCTCAAGCAACCCTGCAATCACGATACAAGAAATCTCTTGTGTCCCCAACACACCTAATACACTTGTCAGATGTATAGCTGCACTAGTTCGGCGAAGAGATAGTAAAATGCAAGTGATATGGATGAATATGAGTGGTAATAACAATCTGAATAAAATATGGCAGCGAGTAAACATGCAACAGAACAGTAAATAAATGGAGATTCGATGTTTGGAAACAAGGCCTAGGGATCATACTTTCACTAGTGGACACTCTCAACATTGATCACATAATAAAACCACTCTACACTCTCTTGTTGGATGATGAACACCACTAATTGTGTAGGGCTACAAGAGCACCTCAATGCCGGAGTTAACAAGCTCCACAACATTCGATATTCATATTTAAATAACCTTAGAGTGCATGATAGACCAACGCAATTACACCGAGCACTAACATAGCATGCACACTCGTCACCGACAAGACTATGAAAGGGGGAATAGATCACATCAATACTATCATAGTAATAGTTAACTTCATAATCTACAAGAGATCACAATCATAAACTACGCCAAGTACTACATGATGCACACACTGTCACCATTACACCATGGAGGAGGAATAGAATACTTTAATAACATCACCAGAGTAACACATAGATGAATAGTGATACAAAGCTCATATGAATCTCAATCATGTAAGGCAGCTCATGAGATCATTGTATTGAAGTACATAGGAGAGAGATTAACCACATAGCTACCGGTACAGCCCTTAGCCTCGATGGAGAACTACTCCCTCCTCATGGGAGACAACAACGGTGATGAAGATGGTGGTGGTGTCGATGGAGATGCCTTCCGGGGGCACTTCCCCGTCCCGGCGGCGTGCCGGAACGGAGACTCCTGTCCCCCGGATCTTGGCTTCGCGATGGCGGCGGCTCCGGAAGGTTTCTCGTACCGTGGCTTTTCCGTATCGAAGATTTAGGTCGGGGACCTTTAAATAGGCGAAGAGGCGGAGTCGGAGGGCCGACGGGGCAGCCACACGGAGGGGGCGCCCCCCCTGGGCCGCGCCGCCCTAGCATCTGGTGGCCCTGTGGCCCCCCTCTGGTGGCTCTCGGGTGTTCTGGAAGCTTCGTGGATTTCTAAGATGCTGGGCGTTGATTTCGTCCGATTCCTAGAATATTTCCTTACTAGGATTTCTGAAACTAAAAACAGCAGAAAACAGCAACTGGCTCTTCGGCATCTCGTCAATAGGTTAGTGCCGGAAACTGCATAATAATGACATATAATGTGTATAAAACATGTGAGTATCATCATAAAAGTAGCATGGAACATAAGAAATTATAGATACGTTTGAGACGTATCAAGCATCCCCAAGCTTAGTTCCTACTCGCCCTCGAGTAGGTAAACGATAACAAGGATAATTTCTTAAGTGACATGCTATCATAATCTTGATCAATACTATTATAAAGCATATGTAATGAATGCAGCGATTCGAAGCAATGGTAAAGACAATGAGTAAACAACTGAACCATATAACAAAGACTTTTCATGAATAGTACTTTCAAGACAAGCATCAATAAGTCTTGCATAAGAGTTACTCATAAAGCAATAGATTCAAAGTAAAGGCATTGAAGCAACACAAAGGATGATTAAGTTTCAGCAATTGCTTTCAACTTGTAACATGTATATCTCATGGATAGTTGTCAACATAAAGCAATATAACAAGTGCAATAGGTAAACATGTAAGAATCAATGCACAGTTGACACAAGTGTTTGCTTCTAAGATAGAAAGAATAGGTAAACTGACTCAACAATAAAGTAGAAGATTGGCCCTTCGCAGAGGGAAGCAGGGATTAAATCATGTGCTAGAGCTTTTTAAGTTTTGAAATCATATAGAGAGCATGCAAATAAAGTTTTGAGAGGTGTTTGTTGTTGTCAACGAATGGTAATGGGTACTCTAACTACCTTACCAACCAGACTTTCAAGAGCGGCTCCCATGAAGGATGTTATCTCTACCAGCAAGGTAGATCATCCCTCTTCTCTTTTGTTTACACATGTATTTTAGTTTCATTATAGGTGACACTCCTCCCAACCTTTTGCTTTCACAAGCCATGGCTAACCGAATCCTCGGGTGCCTTCCAACATTCGCATACCATGAAGGAGTGTCTATTTGCAAAATTAAGTTGCTTACTGATAGATCAGGGCAAAGCATGTGAAGAGAATTATTAATGCAAGTTAATTAATTGGGGCTGGGCACCCCATTGCCAGCTCTTTTTGTAAAATTATTGGATAAGCGGATATGCCACTAGTCCATTGGTGAAAGTCCGTCATGCAAGTAAATGACAAGATCGAAAGATAAACACCACATACTTCCTCATGAGCTATAAAACATTGACACAAATAAGAGATAATAGCTTTTGAATTGTTTAAAGGCAGCACATGAAGTATTTGCTTGGAATGGCAGAAAAATACCATGTAGTAGGTAGGTATGGTGGACACAAATGGCATGGTTATTGGCTCAAGGATTTGGATGCACGAGAAGAATTCCTCTCAATACAAGGCTAGGCTAGAAGGTTGTTTGAAGCAAACTCAAGTATAAAACGGTGCAGCAAGAATCACATATGAACATATTGTAAGCATTATAAGACTTTACATCGTCTTCTTGTTGTTCAAACACCTTAACCAGAAAATATCTAGACTCTAGAGAAACTAATCATGCAAACCAGATTTTAACAAGCTCTATGTAGTTCTTCATTAATGGGTGCAAAGTACATGATGCAAGAGCTTAAACATAATCTATATGAGCACAACAATTTCCAAGTATCAAATTATTCAAGATATTATACCAATTACCACATGCAGCATTTTCTGTTTCCAACCATATAGCAATGAACGAAGCAGTTTCAACCTTCGCCATGAACATTAAGAATAAAACTAAGAACACATGTGTTCATATGAAACAGCGGAGCGTGTCTCTCTCCCACACAAGCATTTATTCAGAGAATGAAAATAACAAAACAAAAATAAAAGCACACAGACGCTCCAAGTAAAGTACATAAGATGTGACCGAATAAAAATATAGTTTCAAGAGAAGTGACCTGATAAGTTGTCGATGAAGAAGGGATGCCTTGGGCATCCCCAAGCTTAGACGCTTGAGTCTTCCTAAAATATGCAGGGATGAACCACGGGGGCATCCCCAAGCTTAGACCTTTCACTCTTCTTGATCATATTGTATCATCCTCCTCTCTTGACCCTTGAAAACTTCCTCCATACCAAACTCAAAACAAACTCATTAGAGGGTTAGTGCATAATCAAAAATTCACATGTTCGGAGGTGACACAATCATTCTTAACACTTCTGGACATTTCTCAAAGTTACTGGAAGTTAATGGAACAAAGAAATCCATCCAACACAGCAAAACAGGCAATGCGAAATAAAAGGCAGAATCTGTCAAAACAGAACAGTCCGTAAAGACGAATTTTGTAGAGGCACCAGACTTGCTCAGATGAAAATTCCCAAATTTAATGAAAGTTGCTTACATATCTGAGGATCACACACGTAAATTGGCAGATTTTTCTGAGTTACCTACAGAGAATCATACCCACATTCGTGACAGCAAGAAATCTGTTTCTGCGCAGTAATTCAAATCTAGTATGAACCTTACTATCAAAGACTTTACTTGGCACAACAATGCAATAAAATAAAGATAAGGAGAGGTTGCTACAGTAGTAACAACTTCCAAGACACAAATATAAAACAAAAGTACTGTAGTAAAATAAAAACATGGGTTATCTCCCAAGAAGTGCTTTCTTTATAGCCATTAAGATGGGCTCAGTAATTTTAATGATGCACTCAAAACAAATAAGAGTTGAAGCAAAAGTTGGCATCAAGAAGCAAATTCAAAACAAATTTATGCCTAACATGCTTCCTATGCATAGGAATCTTGTAAATAAACAAATTCATGAAGCATAATGCAACAAGCATAGAAAGGCAACACAAGCACAATTTCAAGATTTTCAGCATATAGAGAGGTGTTTTAGTAACATGAAAACTTCTACAACCATATTTTCCTCTCTCACAATAACTTTCAGTAGCATCACGAACAAATTCAACAATATAACTATCACATAAAGCGTTCTTATCATGAGTCTCATGCATAAAATTATTACTCTCCACATAAGCATAATCAGTTTTACTAGTTGTAGTGGGAGCAAATTCAACAAGGTAGCTATCATTATTATTCTCATCATCAAATATAGGAGGCATAATATCATCATAATAAACTTTATCCTCCATAGTAGGCGGCACCAAAAGACCACTATCATTATAATCATCATATATGGGAGGCATATCATAATCAACATAAACTTTCTCCTCAATACCCGGAGGGCTAAAGAGATCATTCTCATCAAAACCGACCTCCCCAAGCTTAGAACTTTCTATATTATTATCAACAATGGTGTTCAAAGCGTTCATACTAATATTACTACTAGCATGCAAATAAGGTTCCATAGGTTTTTTAATTTTCGCATTAAACCATTCATGTCTTGACTCAGGAAATAGTTTAAAAAGCTCACAGATGTTTTCCATAATGCCTTACTAGTGTTTAACAAGAAACAAAAAGATGCCATTGCAGGATCTAAAGGACGAACACTCACACAATGGCGCCAGAAAAGTACTTAGTTACCTGGGAACGGAGTATGAGTGCCTTTTACCTTTCCTCCCCGGCAACGGTGCCAGAAAAGTGCTTGATGTCTACGGGTGCTTCTATTCTTGTAGACAGTGTTGGACCTCCAAGAGCAGAGGTTTGTAGAACAGCAGCAAGTTTCCCTTAAGTGGATCACCCAAGGTTTATCGAACTCAGGGAGGAAGAGGTCAAAGATATCCCTCTCAAGCAACCCTGCAATCACGATACAAGAAATCTCTTGTGTCCCCAACACACCTAATACACTTGTTAGATGTATAGGTGCACTAGTTCGGCGAAGAGATGGTGAAATACAAGTAGTATGGATGTATATGAGTGGTAATAATAATCTGAATAAAATATGGCAGCGAGTAAACATGCAACATAACAGTAAATAAACGGAGATTCGATGTTTGGAAACAAGGCCTAGGGATCATACTTTCACTAGTGGACACTCTCAACATTGATCATATAATAAAACCACTCTACACTCTCTTGTTGGATGATGAACACCACTAATTGTGTAGGGCTACAAGAGCACCTCAATGCCGGAGTTAACAAGCTCCACAACATTCGATATTCATATTTAAATAACCTTAGAGTGCATGATAGACCAACGCAATTACACCGAGTACTAACATAGCATGCACACCGTCACCGACAGACTATGAAAGGGGGAATAGATCACATCAATACTATCATAGTAATAGTTAACTTCATAATCTACAAGAGATCACAATCATAAACTACGCCAAGTACTACATGATGCACACACTGTCACCATTACACCATGGAGGAGGAATAGAATACTTTAATAACACCACCAGAGTAACACATAGATGAATAGTGATACAAAGCTCATATGAATCTCAATCATGTAAGGCAGCTCATGAGATCATTGTATTGAAGTCCATAGGAGAGAGATTAACCACATAGCTACCGGTACAGCCCTTAGCCTCGATGGAGAACTACTCCCTCCTCATGGGAGACAGCAGCGGTGATGAAGATGGCGGTGGTGTCGATGGAGATGCCTTCCGGGGCACTTCCCCGTCCCGGCGGCGTGCCGGAACAGAGACTCCTGTCCCCCAGATCTTGGCTTCGCGATGGCGGTGGCTCTGGAAGGTTTCTCGTACCGTGGCTTTTCCGTATCGAAGATTTAGGTCAGGGACCTTTAAATAGGCGAAGAGGCGGAGTCGGAGGGCTGACGAGGCAGCCACATAGTAGGGGGGCGCCCCCCCTGGGCCGCGCCGCCCTAGCATCTGGTGGCCCTGTGGGCCCCCCTCTGGTGGCTCTCGGGTGTTCTGGAAGCTTCGTGGATTTCTAAGATGCTGGGCGTTGATTTCGTCCGATTCCGAGAATATTTCCTTACTAGGATTTCTGAAACCAAAAACAGCAGAAAACAGCAACTGGCTCTTCGGCATCTCGTCAATAGGTTAGTGCCGGAAAATGCATAATGACATATAATGTGTATAAAACATGTGAGTATCATCATAAAAGTAGCATGGAACATAAGAAATTATAGATACGTTTGAGACGTATCAGCGGCCTTCGTGGTGCCACATCTCCCAATGTATACGTGCTTCCCTTGGGAATGAACTACGAGAAACATCTCGCGCATCTCGTCTCCATCTAGCCCAGTTGTCTCGACCCCTTTACCTCGGTGTTTACTTGTTCCTATTCAATTGTGCTTGCTTGTTACTTATTGCATCATTTAGGTTCATTTACTTGTTAAATAAATCACCTTTATCCTCTTCAACCGTTTAAAACTGAAAAACCCCTAAAAATTGACTAGTGCCTATTCACCCCTCTAGTCGTTCATTGTACCCATTCAATTGGTATCAGGGCCTCGGCTCTTATTCGGGCTTAACCTCCTAACGGAATGGGCGACGAAAAGGGTAATGATGAGGGTAGTGAAACCCTTCCCATGGAGCAAGTGGCTCCATCAGCAACGGCCTAGCTTTCCGACTACGTTGGATGACCTCAAGAGATTGGATTCATCCATCATGGCTCAAATGCAAGTTATGCTTGCGGGGTTTCTTTGTCCCAAAGAGAATCCCACTCCAAGTGTCGGGGCATATCCCTCAAAAGCTTCCGCTCTCAATCCACTCATTCCGCTTGTCCACAAAAAGGAAAATCCTCTTGAGGAGGAAGAGGTGGGATACATCGGCAATTCCACTCCTAAGGGAAAGGAAGATCCTAAGGACAAGAGGGATTCCGAGGGTAGTCATGCGGTGCCACCACTAAATAACTATTCGCCTAATCTCCCTATTCCTATGCCTCATATCCTTTCACAAGGCCTGCCACCCACTCTTGATTCTTCTTGCTTCGCAAATTGGAATTTCTTGATGCAATCACATATTCACAGCTCTTCAACGGAACTTTGGCGGATAATCAAGGAAGGATTCAAACGTTCAACCCCGACAACCTCGCGCAAATGGAGGTGGCTGATGAACAACTCAACGCAGCCACCCTTCGCATGATACACTTGGTGGTGACTCCCAAGGACCGTGCTCACATCTGCGCATGCAAGACCACCAAAGAGGCGTGGGACAAACATGACGACCTCTTCCTCCACAACGAAAGGATGCAAAGCTCGAAGTTCCATGAGGCCAATATCATCACATACTGGTTTGTCATGAACGACGTGGATTCCGGCGAAGACATGTACCGGCGCCTTACCGCCCTCACCATGCAAATGAGAGATCTTGGAGCTACTCATGCAGATGACAAGTGGGTGAAGAGGAAATTCGATAATGCCCTCTTGCCTATGAAGAAACAAGATTGAATGCCATTCGGTAAAACTCTAATTACCGCAAGATGACCCCAAATTAAGTGCTTAGTGAAATTATCGACATGAACATCTCCAAGAAGAACACCTATGATCTTTTTGCCCGTGCCCATAATGCTCGCAAGAGCAATCTCTCCTTGAAGGCCAAGATGTCGGAAGAGCAATCTAATCTTGAAGGCGAAGTGAGAGTGATGAGGACCCCATGGATTGAGCATCCAAAGATATCAAGTACAACTACCATGAGCACATGGCGCTCGCGGTCATGAATTTTTGGGGTGGCAACATGGCAAGGGGTCCCAAGTCAAGATACTAATCCCCAAGAGATGCACCAAGAGAAAATGCAAGATTCTACCCTCGAGATACCTCAAGAAGCTTCTCCAATGGCCCAAGAGAAGGACAAAATCTAGGACATGCTACAGTTGCGGCGGTAAGAATCACTTCGTCACTGATTGCCACTTCTAGATAAGATAGACAATGGTGGAAGGCTTGTTCGCAAGGACAAGTCTAAATATCTCTCCAAGGGCTACACCAAGTACTCCTCCAACAAGAACATTGACAACAAGAACTCCAAGGAGAATCCAAGAGCCTTCGTGACTCGTGAAGAGCACTCGTCTGATGATGATGATGATGAAAAGAAGTTCACCAAGGAGGATGAGGGAGTGGCCGCCATCGCCACTACCACTCCCTCTATCTTGCTCTTAGAAGCTCCAAATGAAAACCACATCATCAACTCTCCACGGTGCCTTATGGCCAAGGTCACGGAGGTATCACATCCTTCCAAACCCAATACTTCATCTTACTCTTCCAATATTGATGATGTTGAGAGCCTCACCATAAAACCTAAGGTCGTGGGCTTGGATGTGTTATTGACTAACATGCAAGGGGAGACCAAGAAACATGTTGAGGCTCTTATGGCTCAACTAGGTGAAGCACAAGACCTCTTTGAAGAGAAGGAGAGTCTTGAGAGGGAGGCCACCAATGAGATTTCCTCTCTTACTCAAGCTAATGACGAAGAGCACGACTTGAGAGTCACTCTTGAGGAGAGTGTCCTTAACCTAGAAGTGTCCCATAACCTTAATATCTTCAAACTCACTAAAGAACGTGACCATGCCCTTGCTATGGTTAATGTGCTTAAAAATGAAAGGATCGAGTTTGATGTTGGCCACGCCAAGGTACTTAAGGATTCGGGAATCCTCGACTCCTAGGAGGAACAAATGGGGCCGGTGTGAGGGGCGAGTCATTATCCTACGATTTAGTTTGTTCTGCCCTGAAAAGGGCAAACAAAACAGCCCACATCGCCTTAAAGAGAGAATTTTCTAGTCTCTCAAAGTATCATGGGAAAACTCAAACTAATCATCTAAGGATAAATAATTTGAAGTGCTTGACTCTCCTAACCCTTGTTGTGAGCACTTGAAGGACATTGATAGGTTGAATGTCAACATGGTGGGGCTTCTCGACCTCGCCTTAGCCAAGGAAGGCTCAAGCAATGAAGGATTTGTGGATGCTCCCAAGCACAAGATAAAGAGAAGGAAGAATAAGAACAACAAGAGTGTTTCCTGTGAGGTCGGGGAGTTCGTCCCAAGGAGGGGTGGAATGCCTGATCCCATATCAAGGGGCTATGCCGGTGCTAACAACACATCTCATGTTCTTTTCATTGATTACTATGGTTATGATCGTGCTCAATTCATTGGTACTTATGGGGAACATATTGAGTGAACTATTTGGGTTCCCAAGCCCCTTGTTGCTATCATGATAGGACCCATTGGAAAATGGGTACCTAAGACCAAGAAATATCCTTGTAGGACTATGCCTCTGACAGGTCGAAATGAGTGCTTGAGAGCGGCGCCACCAATCATATGAATGGAAGCAAGGACATCATAGTCAACTTGAGGCCAAATTGTTCCAACATCACGGTCTCACATGTAGAAAAGACGTACTCAAAGGTAATGGGCCTCGAGAAGGTGGTGGTAACACCGGATGTTTCGCTTGTAAACATCTTACTTGTCGAGACCCATATGTCTCTATATGTCCATTTATGTAGTTCTTTTTAATTCCAATTCCGTTGGTGTTAATACGGCAAACTCTTTAAATATCACTATATATATTTCATAATATATAGCACAACAACTTACACATTTTAAAAAACCATATAATGTATTGCCATACTATGAGTCTCAATTTTTTTTTACTTGATACACATACACTCATATATATATATACAATGAAGGCATATCTTGATCCAACTATTGCTGCAATGAAGTGTCACCGAAGACCCTAGAGAAAATTAAATACCACTCCAATCACAAAATACCAACGTTACGAGTAGAACAACAATTTTTATGACTAAATCCACACTAATTCGGCACAAAATTCAAGTTTAACTGTCAATTAGCGTATTTTAGCAACCAACCATACATCTAGCACATGCTATCATCAACTAAAACAAACATAGGTCAGCCTAACCCCAAGGCATGAAGGCTGAATACTTGCAGCAACCATACATCTACAACATGCTATCGTCAAACCTCTCACGTACATTCTATTCTATGCAAAATTGACACAACCAGAGCAATCAGCTAGCAATACTTGCAGCAACATAACGTAGCCATCGTACATTGCATTGTGTCAATTTCAAGTGAGAATTTAAAAAAGACCAGAATCGTGCGCGTGTCGTGGAGCTGCTGCTGTTTCGGCGGTGATGACGGCGCCAACATCGAGCATGCAAGGCCAGCACCAATTTCATCGCGATAGGCCTCTGGGAGTCCGGAGCAGCCAGGACATGAAAAAAGTACAAAATGGGCAAGGGCGCCACTCACCCGCCCTGCTCCATCAACTTCACAGCAGCGCGACACCACCACCGTCGTGGTCCGGCGGCTGCGCGCCATCAACTTGACAGCAGCGCGACACCATCACCGTCGTGGTCCAGCGGATGCAGCTTGCGGCGCATTACGCTAGCCCGAGCGTCGGCTTTGAAGACGTCCGGCTGGCAGCGGGGCAGTCGTGGTCGATCCGGCGGTTTCAGCTCGCGGTGCAGTATGGAGCACTGCGGGTCGACGCGCCGTAGGACCCAAGGGGAGGCCATCCCGGACGGGTGTTTGGCCCTTTGGCCCTCGTGATGCGACATGGAGGGTGTCATCGTGCCTAGCTGAATCAGCTACCCGCACTGCTTCTTCTTGCTTCCCTGCAACGCTTTTGTTCGTTTTGGAGAATCACAACATCAGGTTTTCTAACTGAAGAATCAGTAATTCGCTCTCTTTTTCTTCTTTTCCTGACTGCGCGCTAGTCTTTTTTTCTCGGCAGAATCACAACGTCAGGCTGGGGTAAGATAGGTGGGTGGCCATGGGGTAGGCTCTATGGAGCCGGCGACCGGCGACTTCCCGTCTGCGGAAGGGGTGCTCCTGATCCAAGCCTTCGAGAGGAGCAACGGCAGCGGCGCACCACCATGGGGTAGGCTCTATTCAGAAACACTTAACGTTAAGAGAATAAGGGGGACCATAGGACCAACGTCCAGGACGGCCTTTTCTGCACGTGACTTATCTCTAAACGCCCTGATCGGGGGCACCTTAACCAACTAATGGTTCTGGTCCCCTGTTGCATGCGCATATAAATATGGGGGAGCCCCTGGCGGCTGGATCTCACGAGTTGACACCCAGCATTGTTGCTCCCCAACATCCTAAAGGTTCTGCACCGATCGCAGTCCGCGCACAAGCAACGGGAAGACTGGAGCCTCGCCGTGTTGTACCAGGGCAGTGCAGGTGGCGTCCGGAGGGGATCATGAGGATCTCCAGATCGTCTGCGACCACCGGATCGTCATCAACACCGTTGCACCAAGCCTGCCTCACACAGGCATCAATGACGTCTGCAATGCCCAGTAATGCATCCCTAAACCTCTTTGTTCATGTGCACTAGGTGTTCTAGATGGCTGCCTTTCACGATCTTGTGCTACTCATGAGGTTTTAGACCTAACAATGGTATCAAACGCTGGTTAATTGATAGCACTTGAACCCTAGTGGTGATCTGTGATCACGTTTTTGTATACATATCATGTTTTTAGGCTCTCAGATTAGTTATGCGAGCATGTGCTGATCCAATTTATGTTCCCCATCATGTCTTAGGCTCGGATTAGCCACAGATTTGCATGATGGCATTTTTTTGCTCTCTTTCAGATGCACTCTTAATGTTTGAGATCAAATTTCATTAGCTTTCTTTTGGGTTAGTTATTTTTTGGTCGAAAGTCAGTCATCTGCAAGCAATTAGATGCCAAAATTTATGAACTCTAACCCTAAAATCCCCACTGTTTCTACACATTAGTGAGAGTTTTGGGGCTTACCTTATGCCGCCGCGTCGTCGCCTCTCCCTCCGAGGCTCGCACAACACCACCCCTGTGCGAGGGTGATGATGCCGCGCCGCCGCTCTCTTCCGACGGAGGAGCGCGCGGATGGACGCGCCGTAAGGCGCGAAATGGACGCCTGCGTCGCTGGCCACCGTGCCACCCGACGCTGTCGTCAACAAACGGTCCACCCCGCCGCCTCGCGCGCGGATGGACGCAGAACGGACGCGCTCCGTCGTGCCAACTGTCGCTGTTGTCGCCTTGTGGCCGTCGTCGCCTCGTGGCCGTTGTCGCCTCCGCACCGCCCCGCAAGAAAAATGGACCCGGCAGCCATGCTCGACGGAGGAGCATGCGGGACTTGGTCCAGCGCACGCTCCTCCGGCGAGCACCGCCACCGCGCCGGCATGGAGCATGGGGAGCAGAGCGTCACCATCGACGGCGTCTCACTCTCTCACACTCGTGAAAAACGGGGAGAAGGGGAGAAATGTCTTAGGGTTAGGGCTCGGCGGCCTGTTTTGTTCTGGATGGGGTCGATCTCAGCCGTCCGTTTCCTTCCGACGGTCCAGATGGACGCGGGGGCAGTAGCCGGGCTGGGGAGGTGTTGGGCTGGATCTAAGGGTGGGTTTTCGGCCCAGGTTTTCGACAACCCCGTTTTTTCCTGGACTGCTCGATTTCTCTGTCTATTTTCTTTCAGTGCAATTTTTGATGTCCTATTTTATGTTTTTGCACTATTTCATTATACAGAAAAATTACCTAAAAACATATGATCAGAAAACATGCTAATTGTTCTGGACAGAAATGAACCAACGAGATTTTTTGTTTAGAGTATTTAGTATGTTTTAATGTTGAATAATCAAATTAAACATCAAATATGTTGTTCCTTAAATGCTTAATGTGGATGTTTAATTTTGAGAATGTCATGACTGCAAAAATAATTCTGACCAATGTTGTGTTATTTATGCATGTCAACCACGTAATGTTGTTTCAATTCGTGTCATTTCTGCCCAACGGTGCTTGACATAGAATAAGAATTTTATGGCATGTTTATTTTATATTCATGCAATTTTACTCATGAATGTCCATGTAAATTTTTAGCTTCCGCTGCGATGCGTTATGATGCTGTCGAGCAGTTGACGGGCAGTAACTTTCATCGTTGGAAGAATTCCATTGAGCTATGTTTGGCTTTCAACGAGTTTGATTTTGCCTTAAGGGAGGATAAGCCGTCGCGCCAGTTGCTGGTGCTATGTTGTATGATGAATTAAAGAAAACTTATGACTCTAAGATGGAGAAGTGGGACAAATTCAATCACGTTGCAATGCTCCTGATGAATTCTTCCATTTCACCTAAGATTATTAGGGCTCTCCCAAGAAAGATAATGCCAAGGAATTTATGGAAGCCTTGGAGGAGCAATTCAAAGGCTCTGAAAAGATTTATGCACATGAGCTTTTTCACAAGCTACTTGGCAAGTACAAAAATGATGGTGATGTTAGGGGACACGTTATGATAAATGCTTCAAATAAGTTGAAGCACCTAAAGTGTGATCTCCGTGACAACCTCCTTATCATCATGATCTTGGAGTCCCTCCCTGAAGAGTTCGATCAGTTCAAGATCAACTACAATTCCATGAAGGAGAAGTGGACACTTGCTGAGATATCCCCTCGAATTGTCCAGGAAGAAGAAAGAATGATAAGGCAGAACAAGGATCAGGCTTTTCATGTTGGCTCCTCAAAGAGAAAGCATGACGGGTCAGGCCCTTCAAAATCGTCAACGAAGACCTTCAAGAAGGAAATGCCAAAGTTTAAAGAAAAGGAAAAGGATAATGGACAGTCTTCAGCGCCTACTGATAATGTGTGTTTCCACTGTAAGAAGGAAGGCCATTACATGAAGGACTATCATCAATACCTTAAGTGGATGATGAAGAAATGTACAGATGAAATCACTTTTGTTGATGAAACGTTATATACTGATTTCTCTTGTACATCATGGTGGATTGATTCAGGTGCAACTGCTCATGTTGCTAATTCTATGCAGGGATTAAATATGATCCAAACCATAACAAGCGGAGCAAGACGACTTAGAGTTGCAAATGGATTTGAAGTTAATGTCGAAGCTGTTGGGTCACTCACCTTGGAGCTCCACACCGGCTTTCACCTTCATTTGAATAATGTTCTTTATGTACCTACTTTAAGTAGGAATTTAATTTCAGTCTCTTGTCTTGATGATAACATGTATGAGTGCAAGTTTGGTAACGAACAATTTGTTTTAAACTATTGTAATAATGATGTTGGCCTCGGTATCAGACGAGGAAAACTATATATGTTATCTATGAATGATTATGTTTTGCATCTGAGTAATGTTTCAAATGTTGAGAAGAAATGGAAGGGTACTAGTACTTCTTCGAAATTATGGCATTGTCGTTTAGGCCACATTTCGAGGGGGAGAATGGAAAGACTTATTAAAAATGATGTACTCCTCCCAATTAGACTTCTCTGATGCGGACAAATGTGTTGATTGCATCAAAGGTAAATATGCAAAAACAATTAAGAAAGGAGTGGTAAGAGCCACGAGTGTCCTCGAACTCATACATATTGACATATGCGGACCTCTTAATGTTAAGTCTATAGATGGTTTTGATTCGTTCATCACCTTCACAGACGACTTTTCCCGTTATGGGTACATTTACCCTATACGTGATCGATCGGAAGCTTTGGACAAATTTAAAGTGTTCAAAGCCGAAATTGAGAACCAACTGAATGCAAAAAATTAAAGTTGTACGATCTGATCGCGGGGGGTGGGGGGAGTATTACGGTAGGCATGCTCCTTATGGGCAAATTCCAGGACCTTTTGCTAAGTTCCTAGCTGAGAATGGAATTGTTGCCCATTATTCAATGCCTGGTGAACCTCAACAAAATGGTGTGGCTGAGCGCCGCAATCGCACGCTTTTGGATATGGTGCATAGCATGCTCAGTCATGCAAGTTTGTCGGTAAGCCTATGGATGGAGGCATTGAAGATAGCTGCACATATTTTAAATCTTGCTCCACTAAGTCAGCACCGAACACACCTCACGAGATGTGGACGGGAAAGAAACCAAGCTTGAGCTATTTACGTGTGTGGGGTCGTCCTGCTGAAGCTAGAATTTTCAATCCACAACTTAAGAAGTTAGATCAAAAAACGGTTAGTTGTTTCTTCGCCGGATACCCGCACAGAGGAAATAGATATCGTTTCTATTGCCCCGGTCATACCACTAAGTACGTGGAGACTCGGCAAGCGGTATTTTTTGAGGATAATGAAGTTACTGAAATAAGGAATATCGATCTTTAGGAAAAGCGGGTGTGTGCTCCCTCCCCAATTATCCAAGAGGTCGTTCTAGCGATGCAGAGGAGAATCAGTTCTCATGTTGAGACCGAACCTCATAGTTCAGATCCTCAACCTGATGATGATCATGAAACTAATGATAATGTAAATCCAGAAGGTGAAGAAAATCACCAGTCGGATAATGAAGAAGATCCTCATAATAATGATGCCCCTCCACCACCATCTCCTGTGAGAAGATCACATTGAGAAAGAAGAAAAGCCATCTCAGATGATTATATCACCTACATGAGTGTGGATGTAAATGATATAGGAAAGGTGGAGGATCCAACCTCATACAAGGAGGCCATTAAGAGTTTGAATTCGTCCAAGTGGAAAGTTGCCATGGAAGACGAGTTAAAATCTATGGGCTCAAATGATGTTTGGGACTTAGTAGAAGTTCCTAATGGTGCCAAAAGAGTAGGCTGCAAATGGATCTACAAAACTAAGTACGATCCCAAAGGGAACATCGAAAGGTTCAAAGCTAGACTTGTGGCAAAAGGTTTCACGCAGAGAGAAGGAATCGATTACAACGAGACTTTGTCTCCTGTGTCATCTAAAGATTCTTTTAGGATCGTCATGGCTCTGGTGGCTCATTTCGACCTAGAATTGCATCAAATGGACGTTAAGACGACATTCTTAAATGGTGACCTTAATGAAAATGTATACATGACTCAGCCGGAAGGTTTTGTTGTGGAAGGAAAGGAACATTTAGCATGTCGTCTGAAGAAATCCATCTATGGCTTGAAGCAAGCTCCAAGACAGTGGTACCTCAAGTTCGATAAGATTATTAGAACTTTTGGTTTTACTGAAAATGTTGTTGACAACTGCATTTATGTTAAGTTTAAGGGAAGTAGGTTCACAATATTAGTCATGTATGTGGATGACATATTATTGGCCTGCAGTGGTAAGGATATGCTGCATGAGACCGAGAATTTTCTGTCTTCCAATTTTGATATGAAAGATCTCGGTGAAGCTTCATATGTCCTCGGCATTGAAATTCATCGAGATGGGTCTAAAGGTGTGTTGGGACTATCACAAAAGGCATACTTTGAGCGAGTACTAAAGAAAATCAATATGCATAAGTGCTCTGGCTCACCTGCTCCAGTAGTCAAGGGCGATAAGTTTGGGACATTTCAATGTCCGAGGAGCCAAACTGAAACTGATCAGATAAAGTCAGTTCCTTATGCTTCGGTTGTCAGAAGCATCATGTATGCACAAGTTTGTACACGCCCTGACTTGGCTTTTGTAACCGGGATGCTTGGCAGATTCCAATCAAATCCAGAACTAGATCACTGGAAGGTCGCAAAGAAAGTGTTGCGTTATATGCAAGAAACAAAAGGGTACATGCTTACATACAGAAGGTATGATAACCTACAAGTTGTTGGTTATGCAGATTCTGATCATGCCGGTTGTGTAGATAGTAAAAAATCCACGTCAGGTTATATATTCACACTTGCCGGAGGAGATATATCATGGAAAAGCTCCAAACAAACGATAGTTGCTTCATATATGATGCAAGCAGAGTTTATAGCATGTTATGAGGCCACGGGGCATGCTGTATGGCTAAAGAATTTTATTCTCGGACTTAATTAAAGTGGTCGACAACATTTCAAAACCACTTCTATTGTACTGTGATAATGAACCCGCAGTTTTCTATGCGAATGACAACAAGTCAAGTGATGCTGCCAAACACATTGACATTAAGTACAATGTTGTGAAGCATAGAATCTAGGATCATACAACTAATGTTAAGCATATAAGTATGACTCGTATGCTTGCGGATCCTCTAACGAAAGGTTTACCACCAAGTATTTTTCGTGAGCATGTTGCCGGCATGGGATTACTGGAAGCCTTATGATTCTAAAATAAAGGGACCACAATAAGAACCACTCCCAATAAGTATTATGTTATCTATTTTGAAATAGGCTGGTATACTATAAGTGTTGATGTTCAATAGCATTTTCATTGGCTGTTGCAACACCTCACTTTGGCTTATTATTTCTATGGAGAATGGGCAAATGAAGTTAACCTAACGATCAAGGGGGAGAATATTGGATTGATCTGTCAGGTTAGTATAACTGTCAGGTTCAGTTAACAGATAAAAGAGAGATATTCACAAACACTTAACGTTAAGGGAATAAGGAGGCCCACGGGACCAACGTCCAGGACGACCTTTTCTGTACGTGACTTATCTCTAAACGCCCTGACCGGGGGCAGCTTAACCAACTAATGGTTTTGATCCCCTGCTGCATGCGCATATAAATATGGGGGAGCCCCTGGCGGCTGGATCTCATGAGTTGACACCCAGCATCGCTGCTCCCCAACATCCCAAAGGTTTTGCACCGATCGCAGTCGGCGCACAAGCAACGGGAAGACTGGAGCCTCACCGTGCTGTACCAGGGCAGTGCAGGTGGCGTTCGGAGGGGATCAGGAGCATCTCCAGATCGTTTGCGACCACCGGATCGTCATCAACACCGCTGCACCAAGTCTGCCCCACGCATGCATCAATGGCGTCTGCAATGCCCAGTAATGCATCCCTAAACCTCTCTGTTCATGTGCACTAGGTGTTCTAGATGGCTGCCTTTCACGATCTTGTGCTACTCATGAGGTTTTAGACCTAACAGACACGAGTTGTGTCAAGAGAAGTCTTGTCGTGTGGGAATGAAAAGAAAATAAGAACCTAACAGCCCTACAGCTCGAGTCCATGGTCGAAACCAGCGGATCTTGTGATGAGGACATCCCATCTATTGATACAACCGCTGTACCTACAGCCACACAAATACAAGGACCAATCACTCGAGCTCGTGCCAAACAACTTAACTATCAGGTACTTTCGTTTCTTGGAACTATTCCTCATATACATGAGAATATGATGCTGCCTAAATCAGATATGTTTGTTACTCTTAGGAATGATGGACCTAGATTGGAGCATGATCACACATGGAGGAGATGACAGCAAGCATTTGAGGATTGAAGATGACGCCACAAGTGGAGATTTCAGGACTTTGAAGCCACCATAAGAAGAGATGAAGACATGGACGAAATATAGAGTTCTCCACTTCATAATTTCGTCCATAGCATAATATGGTGCTGCGTCACCTTTAGTTTTGGGCCATGCCCATGTCATTTTCGCAGGAATTAAGTCAGCCACTTTTTAGAGTCCGTATTGAAGGGGGAAAGGCCTTCTAGGGTTTGGTTCGGCCACCATATGCATGGCTGGTCGAAACCCCACCTTTTCCTCCTTTAAATACCCCCATAGCCGTCACGTTTATACTCGGATTTTGATTAGACTAAAAGTTAGCCATTGTTGCAACTCTCGTGTACTTCTTTTGACCGACTATTTAGAATCCCACCTTATTCAATAAAGCTTTCATCTTTCATCCGCAATATTCTGATTGCAATATTAGTTCTTACGTGTTCTCGATTTCAGGTAGGAATTAAGACCCTCGCTGGTCAGGCTGATCGTGCATCCGCAAGATCGGTAACTCCTGGAGATTGTCCTAGCGATTGCATTGGCGCACGAGCTTTGCACGTGTAGCCGGATCGTCAAGCACGAACTCCACCAACAAATCGAATTATCCTCGTCTCATCGAAAGATCGGCCACCTTTGCCCTATCAAGTGGTATCAGATTTCAGGTTGCTCGGTGAGATTTTACTGTTTTCGTAGTGTAGATTGCATCTGCCATCATACCCATAAACCACGAAAAAGCCAAAAATACTGTTAGGGTTTTTAGATCATAGTCTCATAAACCCCTGCCACGCCTTGCATTGTCTTTTCAGTTTTGCATAGTTGAATTTGTGTCTGCATCTTCGTGTCGAGTTGCTGGTCTTAGCGTCTAGTTCCTTTAGAGTTTCGAGTTCTGGTCATATTAGTCACGCCGCCGCCGCCACTCGCACCATACGCAGATCACCGCCACCACCACCACCATATACTTCCGCCACTGCCATATACACCCTGCCATATACTTCCGCCACTGCCATATACACCCTGCCATATACTTCTGCCACTGCCATATACACCCTGCCATATACTTCCGCCACTGCCATATACACCCTGCCATATACTTCCGCCACTTCCATATACACCCTGCCACATACATCCGTATCCACCATATACCCCGTTTCCTACCGCGACACAGATTCGTGTTGTTTCTCTGCCGTGCCAGAGTCCGAGTAGAATTAGGTTTTTTTTGTTTTTCCTACTTAGCTGTTACCTTCTAATATCATCTTGCACTGCAGAAAAATTTCCGTGAGATAAGTTTCGGCCGCCAGTAAAGAATTGGAAGGAGAGCAAAAAAAAGTCTGGAAACGCTTCCGAAAAATTTTCTGGCTACATTGGTTTTTCACTTTGGCGATCACTTTTCGCCACTGGCCGTTATAGCGACATTTTTTTGGCGCCTGCGCGCTTTCCGGAGCACCTCCGAAATTTCGACTAAAAAAATTTCTGAGGCTATACTGTTTTTAGACCTTGGGGATCAGTTTGAGACACTTGCCATCATAGTGATTTTTCGCACCTCGCGTCGCCACCTCATCGCTGCTAGTTGCTTGTGTGCCGCGCCGTGACCTCGCTAGTGTTCTAGGCTCGCGTCTCTAGTACGGTCTAGCCTAGGACCAGCACAGTACCGTTGTTGAGCATACTTTCAATATTGCATTGCTGTTTTGACAATTGCTGTTTTGCTACCATATGAGCCTTCCTACAGCTCTACGTATTGTCTCCACGTGCACTGTGTCGACACCTGGTAATCGCTTTGGCAATCTTTGGAGACGCTGATCCTTGCTGGTTGTTACATCACCTTCCTCCTGTTTGGTAAGAACTTGTAAGAGCTTTGTATTTTGCTTGACGAATTGCGCGTGAACCACCATATTCCGTAGTTTGTAGGCATATACATTTGTGCTTTTTGTGTACTAACCATGTCGGGACCGGTTGATCCGACCGCTGTTGACCCGGCCAAGATGACGCCTGAGCAGTTGCATGCTCACTTCACCCACCTTTTGGGCGGGCATGCACGCGACACCGATGCGCGCATTGGTGACGTGGATGCCAAACTCACCGACGCGCTGGACAAGCTGGATGGCCTCGAGGCAGCTTTCAACTCCAAGCTTGACGCCAAGTTCCAGGAGCTTTTGACTCGGTTACCGCCGCCTCGCGCCAACGTGCAACGCCGCGTTCCTCGTGCGGACGTGCCTGCGGGTACCGCTCCTGCTGCAGCAGTCGCACCTGACGCGCCTTCTGATGAAGGCTACGAAGATTATGAAGGGGACGCGGACGAGCAGGTAGATGAGAACGTACTGGACGGCGAGGAAGTCCAACAACCTGCACCTGGTCGTCCACGGCAGCTGAACCGCAACGCTCGACCACCTCCACGCCCGGTACGTAATGATGATGATCATGTTGCTAAACTGAAACTGAATATTCCGCCATTTGAGGGTATATATAATCCTGATGCATATCTTACATGGGAATTGGAAGTAGAACAACGCTTTGCATATTTAAAATACCCTGATCACTTGCGTGTTAGTGCTGCTACTTGTGAGTTCACAGATTTTGCATCTATTTGGTGGTCTGAATATTATAGAACACATGCAGCAAATATTCCTGCTACATGGGTTGGGTTAAAACTTGCTATGCGTACTCGTTTTGTTTCTCCACATTATCAACGTGATTTGCTGAAAAAATTGTCTCGCTTAGAACAAGGAAAAAATTCTGTAGAAGACTATTATCAAGAATTGCAAACTGGCATGATTCGTTGTGGTATTGTAGAGGATAATGAGGCTATGCTTGCTCGTTTCTTTGGTGGTTTGAATAAAGAGATTCAGCATATTTTAGATTATAAGGAGTACAACTCTATTACTCGCTTGTTTCATCTTGCTTGCAAAGCTGAACGTGAAGTGCAGGATCGTCAACCACCATGGAGAAGAGCTAATATTTCTGCAGGTCGTACATCATCGTGGTCTCCGCGACAATCAGCGCCATCATCTCGTGGTACTGCACCAGCTCCTACTACCTCCAAGTACACCGCGCCTGCATCACGAGCACCACCTGCTGCTACGCCACCACCATCTACTGGTCCTCCTCGGAGTTCCTCTTCGATGGCCTCCACGGGAAAGACGCGCGACATACAATGTCGCAAATGCTTGGGATTTGGACACATAGAGAGAGAATGCAGAACCAAGCGTGTGATGTTGGTGCGTGAGGATGGAGAATATGATTCTGCAAGTGACTTTGATGAAGATACATTGGCCCTTATTGCTGCACGTGATGGTGCCAATTCTGATTCTGAGAGAGAGATGGAGGTAATGGAAGCTGACACTGCTGATCAGTACAGGAGCTTAGTTGCACAGCGTGTGTTGAGCGTGCAATTGAGCAAAGCTGAGCATGATCAACGCCACAATCTGTTCCAAACAAGAGGCATTGTAAAAGAGCGAGCTATAAGGATCATCATTGATGGAGGGAGCTGCAATAATCTGGCTAGCGTTGACATGGTGGAGAAGCTTTCTCTCCCTACAAGACAGCGCACACATCCATACTACATTCAATGGTTTGAGAGCTCTCGGAAGCTCAAGGTAACAAGAACTACACGTGTGCATTTTACTATTGGTACATATTCTGATTTTGTGGATTGTGATGTTGTACCTATCCAAGCTTGTTCTTTGTTACTTGGTAGACCTTGGCAATTTGATAGAGAATCTGTTCATAATGGTAAAACTAATCAGTATTCTCTTATGCATGATGGAAAGAAAATTGGTCTCAAACCTATGACTCCTGAACAAATACTAAAAGATGATCTTGCTAGAGCTAGTAGAGTAAAAAACGAGGAGAAACTTAAGAGTGAGAATCAGATTGTTGATGCAGATTTTGTTCCACATAAGACTAATCCTAAATCTGATTCGAACCATGCTACTGAAATTCGTTTGAAAAATCCTTGTTTGCTTGCTAGCAAATCTGATATTGCTGAACTTGATGTGAACACTACTCAATGCTATGCTATCATTTGCAAAGAAGTTCTGTTTTCATTTGAGGATATGCCTCCTTCTTTGCCACTGCGGTTGCTAACCTTTTGCAGGAATTCATTGATGTGTTCCCACAAGATGTTCCCCCCGGACTACCACCTATCCGTGGCATAGAACACCAGATTGACTTGATTCCAGGAGCGTCGCTGCCCAACCGTGCACCATACCGTACTAATCCTGAAGAGACGAAAGAGATTCAGTGACAAATTCAGGTTCTCCAAGATAAAGGTTACATTCGTGAGTCTCTTAGCCCATGTGTTGTTCCTATTATCTTGGTACCTAAGAAGGATGGTTCTTCACGCATGTGTACTGATTGTAGAGCTATTAATAATATTATCATTCGATACCGTCATCCAATACCTCGTTTAGAGGATATGCTTGATGAATTGAGTGGTTCTATTATGTTCTCTAAAGTTGATTTGCGTAGTGGTTACCACCAGATTCGTATGCAATTAGGAGATGAATGGAAAACAACGTTTAAAACTAAGTTCGGTTTATATGAGTGGTTAGTGATGCCTTTTGGTTTAACTAATGCACCTAGTACTTTCATGAGACTGATGAACGAAGTTTTACGTGCTTTTATTGGACGTTTTGTGGTGGTATACTTTGATGATATTCTGATTTATAGCAAATCTTTGGAGGATCATTTGGATCATTTAAGTGATGTTTTCAATGCTTTACGTGATGCACGTTTGTATGGTAATCTTGACAAGTGCACCTTTTGCACCAATCGAGTTACGTTTCTTGGTTATGTTGTTACTGCGCAGGGAATTGAAGTTGATCCAGCCAAGATTGAGGCAATTGAGAGTTGGCCGCAGCCAAAAACGGTCACACAAGTGGGGAGTTTTCTTGGCCTCGCTGGTTTCTATAGGCGCTTTGTGAAAGATTTTGGATCCATTGCTGCGCCGCTGAATGAGCTTACAAAGAAGGATGTGCCCTTTGTGTGGGGCGATGCACAACAAGACGCCTTCATGATTCCGAAAGATAAGTTAACACATGCTCCATTACTCCAACTTCCTGATTTCAATAAGACTTTTGAGCTTGAATGTGATGCTAGTGGAATTGGTTTGGGAAGTGTGTTATTACAAGAGGGCAAACCTGTTGCATATTTTAGTGAAAAATTGAGTGGACCTAGTCTGAACTATTCTACTTATGATAAAGAATTATATGCGCTGGTTCGGACATTAGAAACTTGGCAACATTATTTATGGCCTAAAGAATTTGTTATACATTCTGATCATGAATCTTTGAAGCATATTCGTAGTCAAGCTAAGTTGAATCGTCGCCATGCAAAGTGGGTTGAGTTTATTGAGTCTTTTCCTTATGTTATCAAACACAAAAAGGGTAAAGATAACGTTATTGCTGATGCTTTGTCGCGCCGATATACTATGCTATCTCAACTTGACTTCAAGATTTTTGGATTAGAAACTATAAAGGAACAATACTTGCATGATGTTGATTTTAAAGATGTGTTGCTGAATTGTAAAGATGGTAGAATGATGCGTGCAGTTGACACATCCGTTGGGAACCCCAAGAGGAAGGTGTGATGCGCACAGCGGCAAGTTTCCCTCAGTAAGAAACCAAGGTTTAATCGAACCAGTAGGAGTCAAGAAGCACGTTGAAGGTTGATGGCGGCGGGATGTAGTGCGGCGCAACACCGGGGATTCCGGCGCCAACGTCGAACCTGCACAACACAACCAAAGTACTTTGCCCCAACGAAACGAGTGAGGTTGTCAATCTCACCGGCTTGCTGTAACAAAGGATTAGATGTATAGTGTGGATGATGATTGTTTGCAGAGAACGAGTAAAGAACAAGTATTGCGGCAGATTTGTATTTCGAGTATAAAAGAATGGACCGGGGTCCACAGTTCACTAGAGGTGTCTCTCCCATAAGATAGCATGTTGGGTGAACAAATTACGGTCGGGCAATTGACAAATAGAGAGGGCATAACAATGCACATACATGACATGATGAATATTGTGAGATTTAATTGGGCATTACGACAAAGTACATAGACCGCTATCCAGCATGCATCTATGCCTAAAAAGTCCACCTTCGAGGTTATCATCCGAACCTCTTCCAGTATTAAGTTGCAAAACAACAGACAATTGCATTAAGTATGGTGTGTAATGTAATCAATAACTACATCCTCGGACATAGCATCAATGTTTTATCCCTAGTGGCAACAGTACATCCATAACCTTAGAGGTTTCTGTCACTTCCCCAGATTCACGGAGACATGAACCCACTATCGAGCATAAATACTCTCTCTTGGAGTTAAGAGCAAAAACTTGGCCAGAGCCTCTACTAATAACGGAGAGCATGCAAGATCATAAACAACACATAGGTAATAGATTGATAATCAACATAACATAGTATTCTCTATCCATCGGATCCCGACAAACACAACATATAGAATTACGGATAGATGATCTTGATCATGTTAGGCAGCTCACAAGATCCGACAATGAAGCACATGAGGAGAAGACAACCATCTAGCTACTGCTATGGACCCATAGTCCAGGGGTGAACTACTCACTCATCACTCCGGAGGCGACCATGGCGGTGAAGAGTCCTCCGGGAGATGAATCCCCTCTCCGGCAGGGTGCCGGAGGTGATCTCCAGAATCCCCCGAGATGGGATTGGCGGTGGCGGCGTCTCAGTAAGGTTTTCCGTATCGTGGCTCTCGGTACTGGGGGTTTCGCGACGAAGGCTATTTGTAGGCGGAAGGGCAGGTAAAGGGGCGACGCGAGGGGCCCACCCGACAGGGCCGCGCGGCCAAGACCTGGGCCACGCCGCCCTGTTGTGGCGGCGCCTCGTGGCCCCACTTCCTTTCCCCCTCGATCTTCTGGAAGCTTCGTGCAAAAATAGGACCCTGGGCGTTGATTTCGTCCAATTCCGAGAATATTTCCTTTGTAGGATTTCGAAACCAAAAACAGCAGAAAACGAGCAATCGGCTCTTCGGCATCTCGTTAATAGGTTAGTGCCGGAAAATGCATAAATACGACATATAATGTGTATAAAACATGTAGATATCATCAATAATGTGGCATGGAACATAAGAAATTATCGATACGTCGGAGACGTATCGGCATCCCCAAGCTTAGTTCCTGCTCGTCCCGAGCAGGTAAACGATAACAAAGATAATTTACGGAGTGACATGCCATCATAACCTTGATCATACTATTGTAAACATATGTAATGAATGCAGCGATCAAAACAATTGTAATGACATGAGTAAACAAGTGAATCATAAAGCAAAGACTTTTCATGAATAGTACTTCAAGACAAGCATCAATAAGTCTTGCATAAGAGTTAACTCATAAAGCAATAAATCAAAGTAAAGGTATTGAAGCAACACAAAAGAAGATTAAGTTTCAGCGGTTGCTTTCAACTTGTAACATGTATATCTCATGGATAATTGTCAACATAGAGTAATATAACAAGTGCAATATGCAAGTATGTAGGAATCAATGCACAGTTCACACAAGTGTTTGCTTCTTGAGGTGGAGAGAAATAGGTGAACTGACTCAACATAAAAGTAAAAGAAAGGTCCTTCAAAGAGGAAAGCATCGATTGCTATATTTGTGCTAGAGCTTTTATTTTGAAAACAAGAAACAATTTTGTCAACGGTAGTAATAAAGCACATGTATTATGTAAATTATATCTTACAAGTTGCAAGCCTCATGCATAGTATACTAATAGTGCCCGCACCTTGTCCTAATTAGCTTGGACTACCGGATCATCGCAATACACATGTTTTAACCAAGTGTCACAAAGGGGTACCTCCATGCCGCTTGTACAAAGGTCTAAGGAGAAAGCTCGCATTTTGGATTTCTCGCTTTTGATTATTCTCAACTTAGACATCCATACCGGGACAACATGGACAACAGATAATGGACTCCTCTTTAATGCATAAGCATGTAGCAACAATTAGTGTTCTCATATGAGATTGAGGATATATGTCCAAAACTGAAACTTCCACCATGATTCATGGCTTTAGTTAGCGGCCCAATGTTCTTCTCTAACAATATGCATGCTCTAACCATTAAAGTGGTAGATCTCTCTTACTTCAGACAAGACGGACATGCATAGAAACTCACATGATATTCAACAAAGAGTAGTTGATGTCGTCCCCAGAAACATGGTTATCGCACAACAAGCAACTTAATAAGTGATAAAGTGCATAAGTACATATTCAATACCACAATAGTTTTTAAGCTATTTGTCCCATGAGCTATATATTGCAAAGGTAAAGAATGGAAATTTTAAAGGTAGCACTCAAGCAATTTACTTTGGAATGGCGGAGAAATACCATGTAGTAGGTAGGTATGGTGGACACAAATGGCATAGTGGTTGGCTCAAGGATTTTGGATGCATGAGAAGTATTCCCTCTCGATACAAGGTTTAGGCTAGCAAGGTTATTTGAAACAAACACAAGGATGAACCGGTGCAGCAAAACTCACATAAAAGACATATTGTAAACATTATAAGACTCGACACCGTCTTCCTTGTTGTTCAAACTCAATACTAGAAATTATCTAGACTTTAGAGAGACCAAATATGCAAACCAAATTTAGCAAGCTCTAGGTGTTTCTTCATTAATGCGTGCAAAGTATATGATGCAAGAGCTTAAACATGAGCACAACAATTGCCAAGTATCAAATTATTCAAGACATTTTAGAATTACTACATGTAGCATTTCCCGATTCCAACCATATAACAATTTAACGAAGAAGATTCAACCTTCGCCATGAATACTATGAGTAAAGCCTAAGGACATATTTGTCCATATGCAACAGCGGAGCGTGTCTCTCTCCCACACAATGAATGCTAGGATCCATTTTATTCAAACAAAACAAAAAACAAAAACAAACCGACGCTCCAAGCAAAGCACATAAGATGTGACGGAATAAAAATATAGTTTCAGGGGAGGAACCTGATAATGTTGTCGATGAAGAAGGGGATGCCTTGGGCATCCCCAAGCTTAGACGCTTGAGTCTTCTTAAAATATGCAGGGGTGAACCACCGGGGCATCCCCAAGCTTAGAGCTTTCACTCTCCTTGATCATATTGTATCATCCTCCTCTCTTGATCCTTGAAAACTTCCTCCACACCAAACTCGAAACAACTCATTAGAGGGTTAGTGTACAATAAAAATTAACATGTTCAGAGGTGACACAATCATTCTTAACACTTCTGGACATTGCATAAAGCTACTGGACATTAATGGAACAAAGAAATTCATCCATCATAGCAAAAGAGGCAATGCGAAATAAAAGGCAGAATCTGTCAAAACAGAACAGTCCGTAAAGATGGATTTTATTGAGGCACCAGACTTGCTCAAATGAAAATGCCCAAATTGAATGAAAGTTGCGTACATATCTGAGGATCACGCACGTAAATTGGCATATTTTTCTGAGCTACCTACAGAGGGGCAGGTCGAAATTCATGACAGCAAAGAAATCATGTACTGCGCAGTAATCCAAATCTAGTATGAACCTTACTATCAACGACTTTACTTGGCACAACAAAGCACAAAACTAAGATAAGGAGAGGTTACTACAGTAGTAAACAACTTCCAAGACTCAAATATAAAACAAAAATACTGTAGTAAAAACATGGGTTGTCTCCCATAAGCGCTTTTCTTTAACGCCTTTCAGCTAGGCGCAGAAAGTGTATATCAAGTATTATCGAGAGGTGATGCATCTTCAGCGGGGTTTGGAGTTTTCTCAACCATGCATAGTATATTGGATACATAAGTTTCAGCGGCTCCCTTTTCATTAGTCTTGGGCTTGTTACTCTCATCAAACAAATTTTCAGGAACAAGCCAAGCATAGTTATTTTCTAGCGCTTCATTCATCGCTAGGAGCTTACATGGTATTGGTGCTTTGATCTCCCCACCATCATTAATATTATTAGTGTACCTTACTATCTCTATGTCCATCTTTTCAAGGATACTAACAAAATTGGTATAAGAACCAAACATCTTATATTTAATAAAGACCTTTCTAGCCTCTCTTGCTATACCACCAAATTCTCTAAGAAGGGTTTCTAAAACAAAATCTTTCTTTTCCCCTTCTTCCATATCACCGAGTGTAAGAAACATGTGTTGGATTATAGGATTGAGATTAACAAATTTAGTTTCCAACATGCGAACTAAAGCGACGGCAGCAATTTCATAAGTAGGAGCAAGTTCTACCAAGTATCTATCTTCAAAATCTTCAACGGTACTAACATGATTGAAAAATTCTTCTATATTATTTCTCCCAATTATAGACCCACGTCCTACTGGGTATGTCTTTTACGGTAAAATTAAAAGGAAACATGTTGAAATAAGTAAAGCAAATATAAGTAACTAATTTTTTTGTGTTTTTGATATAGAGTGCAAGACAGTAAATAAAGTAAAGCTAGCAACTAATTTTTTTTGTGTTTTGATATAATGCAGCAAACAAAGTAGTAAATAAAGTAAAGCAAGACAAAAACAAAGTAAAGAGATTGGATTGTGGAGACTCCCCTTGCAGCGTGTCTTGATCTCCCGAGCAACGGCGCCGGAAATTTGCTTGATGCGTGCGGTTGACACATCCGTTGGGAACCCCAAGAGGAAGGTGTGATGCGCACGGCGGCAAGTTTCCCTCGAGTAAGAAACCAAGGTTTAATCGAACCAGTAGGAGTCAAGAAGCACGTTGAAGGTTGATGGCGGCGGGATGTAGGGCGGCGCAACACCGGGGATTCCGGCGCCAACGTGGAACTCGCACAACACAACCAAAGTACTTTGCCCCAACGAAACGGTGAGGTTGTCAATCTCACCGGCTTGCTTCGTAACAAAGGATTAGATGTATAGTGTGGATGATGATTGTTTGCAGAGAACGATAAAGAACAAGTATTGCAGCAGATTTGTATTTCGGTATAAAAGAATGGACCGGGGTCCACAGTTCACTAGAGGTGTCTCTCCCATAAGATAGCATGTTGGGTGAACAAATTACGGTCGGGCAATTGACAAATAGAGAGGGCATAACAATGCACATACATGACATGATGAATATTGTGAGATTTAATTGGGCATTACGACAAAGTACATAGACCGCTATCCGAGCATGCATCTATGCCTAAAAAGTCCACCTTCGAGGTTATCATCCGAACCCCTTCCGGTATTAAGTTGCAAAACAACGAGACAATTGCATTAAGTATGGTGCGTAATGTAATCAATAACTACATCCTCGGACATAGCATCAATGTTTTATCCCTAGTGACAACGGTACATCCATAACCTTAGAGGTTTCGTCATCCCCCAGATTCACGAAGACATGAACCCACTATCGAGCATAAATACTCCCTCTTGGAGTTAAGAGCAAAAACTTGGCCAGAGCCTCTACTAATAACGGAGAGCATGCAAGATCATAAACAACACATAGGTAATAGATTGATAATCAACATAACATAGTATTCTCTATCCATCGGATCCCGACAAACACAACATATAGAATTACAGATAGATGATCTTGATCATGTTAGGCAGCTCACAAGATCCGACAATGAAGCATATGAGGAGAATACAACCATCTAGCTACTGCTATGGACCCATAGTCCAGGGGTGAACTACTCACTCATCACTCCGGAGGCGACCATGGCGGTGAAGAGTCCTCCGGGAGATGAATCCCTCTCCGGCGGGGTGCCGAAGGTGATCTCCGAATCCCCCGAGATGGGATTGGCGGCGGCGGCGTCTCAGTAAGGTTTTCCGTATCGTGGCTCTCGATACTGGGGGTTTCGCGACGAAGGCTATTTGTAGGCGGAAGGGCGGGTAAAGGGGAGACGCGAGGGGCCTACACGACAGGGCCGCGCGGCCAGGGCCCAGGCCGCGCCGCCTGTTGTGGCGGCGCCTCGTGGCCCCACTTCCTTTCCCCTCGGTCTTCGGAAGCTTCGTGCAAAAATAGGACCACGGGCGTTGATTTCGTCCAATTCCGAGAATATTTCCTTTGTAGGATTTCTGAAACCAAAAACAGCGAGAAAATAGCAAGCTGGCTCTTCGGCATCTCGTTAATAGGTTAGTGCCGGAAAATGCATAAATACGACATATAATGTGTATAAAACATGTAGATATCATCAATAATGTGGCATGGAACATAAGAAATTATCGATACGTCAGAGACGTATCATAGAACATGGAACAAATTCGTCCTCAATGATGGATTTGTGTTCCGTGCTAACAAGCTATGCATCCCAGATGGTTCTGTTCGTCTTTTGTTGTTGCAGGAGGCGCATGGAGGAGGATTGATGGGACACTTTGGTGTGAAGAAGACGGAGGATGTACTTGCTGCACACTTCTTTTGGCCACGTATGCGTCGAGATGTTGAGAGATTTGTGGCACGCTGCACTACATGTCAAAAAGCTAAGTCTCGACTTAATCCACATGGTTTATATATGCCTCTTCCTGTTCCTAGTGTACCTTGGGAGGATATTTCTATGGATTTCGTTTTGGGATTGCCTCGTACACAGAAGGGGAGGGATAGTATTTTTGTTGTTGTGGATCGGTTTTCTAAAATGGCACACTTTATTCCATGTCACAAAACTGATGATGCTACACATGTTGCTGATTTAATCTTTCGCGAAATTGTGCGTTTACATGGTGTGCCAAATACTATTGTTTCTGATCGTGATACTAAGTTTCTTAGCCACTTTTGGAGATGTTTATGGGCTAAGTTGGGGACTAAATTGTTGTTTAGTACTACATGTCATCCCCAAACTGATGGACAAACTGAAGTAGTAAATAGAACTATGTTGCGGGCTGTTTTGAAGAAGAACTTAAAATTGTGGGAAGAATGTTTACCTCATATTGAATTTGCTTACAATCGTTCGCTGCATTCTACCACTAAGATGTGCCCTTTTGAGATTGTGTATGGTTTTGTTCCACGTGCACCTATTGATTTATTGCCTTTACCATCTTCGGTGCAAAATGATTTGGATGCTACACAACGTGTTGAATTGATATTAAAATTGCATGAGACTACTAAAGACAACATCGAACGCATGAGTGCTAAGTATAAAATTGTTGGGGATAGAGGAAGAAAGCATGTTGTGTTTGATGTTGGTGATCTTGTTTGGTTGCATTTGCGCAAAGACCGTTTTCCTGCATTGCGCAAGTCTAAGTTAATGCCCCGTGCCGCTGGTCCTTTTAAGGTGTTAGAGAAAATAAATGATAATGCATATAAACTTGAGCTTCCTGCAGAATTGGGTCCAGTAAGTCCTACATTTAACATTGCAGATTTGAAGCCTTACTTTGGTGAAGAAGATGAGCTTGCGTCGAGGACGACTTCAATTCAAGAAGGGGGCATGATGAGGACATCCCATCTATTGATACAACCGCTGTACCTACAGCCACACAAATACAAGGACCAATCACTCGAGCTCGTGCCAAACAACTTAACTATCAGGTACTTTCGTTTCTTGGAACTATTCCTCATATACATGAGAATATGATGCTTCCTAAATCAGATATGTTTGTTACTCTTAGGAATGATGGACCTAACATGGATGAGGAGGACAAGCATTGGAGCATGATCACACATGGAGGAGATGGCAGCAAGCATTTGAGGATTGAAGATGACGCCACAAGTGGAGATTTCAGGACTTTGAAGCCACCATAAGAAGAGATGAAGACATGGACGAAATATAGAGTTCTCCACTTCATAATTTCGTCCATAGCATAATATGGTGCTGCGTCACCTTTAGTTTTGGGCCAGGCCCATGTCATTTTCGCAGGAATTAAGTCAGCCACTTTTTAGAGTCCGTATTGAAGGGGGAAAGGCCTTCTAGGGTTTGGTTCAGCCACCATATGCATGGCTGGTCGAAATCCCACCTTTTCCTCCTTTAAATACCCCCATAGCCGTCACGTTTAGACTCGGATTTTGATTAGACTAAAAGTTAGCCATTGCTGCAACTCTCGTGTACTTCTTTTGAGGTCAACGCCCAAAACAAGACCGACTATTCGGAATCCCACCTTATTCAATAAAGCTTTCATCTTTCATCCGCAATATTCTGATTGCAATATTAGTTCATACTTGTTCTCGATTTCAGGTAGGAATTAAGACCCTCGCTGGTCAGGCTGATCGTGCATCCGCAAGATCAGTAACTCCTGGAGATTGTCCTAGCGATTGCATTGGCGCACGAGCTTTGCACGTGTAGTCGGATCGTCAAGCACGAACTCCACCAACAAATCGAATTATCCTCGTCTCATCGAAAGATCGGCCACCTTTGCCCTATCATCTTGCCAAGCATGGAGCGGGTGCGCTGGTAGCAGGGCCGGCCGCGGGGACAGGATGCGCGGCGGCGGCATATCAATGCAGATTTGTAGAGGAACGGCAAGACGAGCCATCGGGATTCGGGGGGCCACTTTGACCGACGGCCTCGGCGTTTTTTTGTAGAAACAAAAGAAATGAACCGGTACGGTGGCAATTTGATGTATTATGTATTGGTGGGAGGATAAAACGGGTGCGCCGGTAGCAAGACCGGCCGCGGGAATGGGATGCGAGGCGGCGGAGAATCAAGGCAGATTTGCAGAGGAGCGGTAAGACGAGTCATCGGGATTCGGGGGGACACTTTGACCGATGGCCTTGGCGTTTTTTTGTCGAAACAAAATAAATGAACCGGTACGGTGGCAATTTGATGTATTATGTATTTTGGTGGGAGAGTAAAACGGTCCAATAAAAAATTGGATGAAAATTTTGGCAGAAACCTTAGCTCCTTTATTAATAGGTAGATAGGCTTAATTTGACTTCCACACTTAGCTACTCTAGGTTGGGGAGTAGGACCAGGGGAGAAGTTCTAGATACTTTTCCATACTTTATTTTATTTTATTTATTTTGGCAAAAAGCGGAGCAAACTTTGAACCTCTTTTGGGTAAGATCTGAGAAAATTTTGATTGTCATCGGGAGCAAAATATTGGAGAGGGCAAGAGCAAAAAATTATCTATTTCTCTCATGTTCTTCATAGTTCTTAGTGTCATATGAGCTGCCTATCATAATTATGGTCATATTTGTAACACCTATGTGGTGGATCCTTATTATATGAAATTGTTTTATGAGATTTTATCTTATTATATGGTGAGATGTATTGATAGATGCATATTATGTACCCTGTTCTTAAGTTTATGTTCTGATTCAACATCTATGCAAGAGCGTGTGTGGGGTGATGTGTGTGTCAGATGAAGTAGCATGGTTTTAGTGATTGGATAGTAACAATATGTTCAAGATCTATTATGGCTTTGCCTTTCTTTTGCTACCTCACTAGAGAGAAAATGAATGCATGTGCTATGTTCATCATGTGACCAACAATGATGATCTTGTTTGTTCAAGGTAACATATTTGATATTCCAACTTCATGTCAAAGTACCAAACAACATGTTAATTCCGACCCGTGACTCGTTCCAGATGCGCAGATGCCCTTGCATCGAGCCAAGATTCGGGTCCAGGCTACCAAACGCGCCCCTACCGACGCTGCACACTGCGGCCAGCTTCAGCATCCCCTTGTTCTAAATTTTTTTATCTATTTTCGAGTGAGGTAATTGTCTCATGTTAGCATGTACTAAAATAGATGCACGGTTGACCAATACGTAGAGAGCTAAGAGCAACTTGTAGATACCGTAAATTTGTCAGACCCGTGAAATTACTGTTTCTTTACAGTTCTCGTTCGGTTCCGCGTGCCAAGCAGATCCTGTGATCCTGTGTACCGACGTGAACCGAAAAGAAAAATACAAGTCTCTGAAAAATTCTCCGCAGGAACTGTTAATATACGGTTTGCACGGCCGAACCGAGTGCGACCAGCACTACACATCTCATTTAGGCGGGCTCAGCTGTTCCCTTTTCGATGGCGTCGCCTAGCCCCCGATGGCGAGGCGCAGCTGCCGGTGAAAGCCGGTCGGACTTCGGTCATGGAGGATGATGGCGGCGTGTTTCGTTGTTACCTTGTTGAAAGCATTGTCTCTGCAGCCTGCGTTTCTTCGCCTGGGCTGCTCCGGGGGAAATCCTAGACCCGGGTCTCCCGGATCGGACGATGGCGACGCGCAACGCCGTTCTCCCTGTTGGGGGCATCGTTTTTGGAGCAGACGGATGGCGGTGGTGCTGAGGTGGAGCGGTGTGCTTTCGTTGTGTCGGCGTCGTCGAGTCGCCGCGGCATGGTGCAGTGGTGTCTCGGGACGGATGCAGTGTGATGGACTCGCGCAGGATGGTGGAGTCGTCTGGCGCCATGGCGGCATCGATGGCAGGCCTGGCATGGTCAATGCGATGATCTCTCTTGAAGATGGAGTCGAGGAAGACGGCGGTTGCAATTTCTATGGCGTAGGCGTTGGCGTATGCTGGGAGTCTGCTTGACTGGATGTGCTTCTCATCTGCTATTGCACCCCCTTCATCCCTCTGTAGGTTTAGCGAGGTGGCTTCAAGTTTGATCTTTGTATTGCTTTTGTAAGGTGTTGTAAATAATCTAATAAAAAAAAGCCGTGTGCATCCCTTGGATGCAGAAGCTGGGACGATATTTCCCCCATTTCGAAAAAAAAGTTGTTCCCTTTTCGGCTCCTGTG
>NC_061513.1:206426365-206491154 GCF_022539505.1 Lolium rigidum | reverse complement strand
AAAAATAGGCCCCCGGGCTTTGATTTCGTCCAATTCCTAGAATATTTCGTTACTAGGATTTCGAAACCAAAATAGCGTAAAACAAGAATCGGCACTTCGGCATCTTGTTAATAGGTTAGTTCCGTAAAATGCACGAATATGACATAAAGTGTGCATAAAACATGTAGGTATCATCAATAATATGGCATAGAACATAAGAAATTATCGATACGTCGGAGACGTATCAAGCATCCCCAAGCTTAGTTCTCGCTCGTCCCGAGCGGGTAAAACGATAACAAAGATAATTTCTGAAGTGATATGCCATCATAACCTTGATCATACTATTTGTAAACATATGTAGTGGATGCAGCGATCAAAACAATGGTGATGACATGAGTAAACAAGTGAATCATAAAGCAAAGACTTTTCATGAATAGTACTTAAAGACAAGTATTAATAAGTCTTGCATAAGAGTTAACTCATAAAGCAATAAATCAAAGTAAAGGTATTGAAGCAACACAAAGGAAGATTAAGTTTCAGCGGTTGCTTTCAACTTGTAACATGTATATCTCATGGATAATAGTCAACATAGAGTAATATAACAAGTACAATATGCAAGTATGTAGGAATCAATGCACGGTTCACACAAGTGTTTGCTTCTTGAGGTGGAGAGAGATAGGTGAACTGACTCAACATAAAAGTAAAGAGAATGGTCCTTCAAAGAGGAAAGCATCGATTGCTATATTTGTGCTAGAGCTTTTATTTTGAAAACATGAAACAATTTTGTCAACGGTAGTAATAAAGCATATGAGTTATGTACATTATATCTTACAAGTTGCAAGTCTCATGCATAGTATACTAATAGTGCCCGCACCTTGTCCTAATTAACTTGGACTACCGGATCTTTGCAATGCACATGTTTTGACCAAGTGTCACAATGGGGTACCTCCATGCCGCCTGTACAAAGGTCTAAGGAGAAAGCTCGCATTTTGGATTTCTCGCTTTTGATTATTCTCAACTTAGACATCCATACCGGGACAACATGGACAACAGATAATGGACTCCTCTTTTATGCATAAGCATGTGGCAACAATTTTTGTTCTCATATGAGATTGAGGATATATGTCCAAAACTGAAACTTCCACCATGAATCATGGCTTTAGTTAGCGGCCCAAAGTTCTTCTCTAACAATATGCATGCTCCAACCATGAAGGTGGTAGATCTCTCTTGCTTCGTACAAGACGGACATGCATAGCAACTCACATGATATCCAACAAGGAATAGTTGATGGCGTCCCAGAAACATGGTTACCGCTCAACAAGCAACTTAATAAGAGATAAAGTGCATAAGTACATATTCAATACTACAATAGTTTTTAAGCTATTTGTTCCCATGAGCTATATATTGCAAAGGTGAATGATGGAATTTTAAAGGTAGCACTCAAGCAATTTACTTTGGAATGGCGGGTAAATACCATGTAGTAGGTAGGTATGGTGGACACAAATGGCATAGTGGTTGGCTCAAGTATTTTGGATGCATGAGAAGTATTCCCTCTCGATACAAGGTTTAGGCTAGCAAGGTTATTTGAAACAAACACAAGGATGAACGGTACAGACAAAACTCACATAAAAGACATATGGTAAACATTATAAGACTCCATACCGTCTTCCTTGTTGTTCAAAACTCAATACTAGATGTTATCTAGACTCTAGAGAAACCAAATATGCAAACCAAATTAGCAAGCTCTAAGTATTTCTTCATTAATGGGTGCAAAGTATATGATGCAAGAGCTTAAACATGAGCACAACAATTGCCAAGTATCAAATTATCCAAGACATTTTAGAGTTACTACATGTAGCATTTTCCAATTCCAACCATATAACAATTTAACGAAGGAGAAACTTCGCCATGAATACTATGAGTAGAACCTAAGGACATATTTGTCCATATGCAACAGCGGAGCGTGTCTCTCTCCCATAAAGTGAATGCTAGGATCCATTTTATTCAAACAAAACAAAAACAAAAACAAACCAACGCTCCAAGCAAAGTACATAAGATGTGGCCGAATAAAAATATAGTTTCAGGGGAGGAACCTGATAGTGTTGTCGATGAAGAAGGGGATGCCTTGGGCATCCCCAAGCTTAGACGCTTGAGTCTTCTTAATATATGCAGGGGTGAACCACCGGGGCATCCCCAAGCTTAGAGCTTTCACTCTCCTTGATCATATTGCATCATACTCCTCTCTTGATCCTTGAAAACTTCCTCCACACCAAACTCGAAACAACTCATTAGAGGGTTAGTGCATAATAAAAAATTCACATGTTCAGAGGTGACACAATCATTCTTAACACTTCTGGACATTGCATAAAGCTACTGGACATTAGTGGATCAAAGAAATTCATCCAACATAGCAAAAGAGGCAATGCGAAATAAAAGACAGAATCTGTCAAAATAGAACAGTCCGTAAAGATGGATTTTATTAGGCCACCAGACTTGCTCAAACGAAAATGCTCAAATTGAATGAAAGTTGCGTACATATCTGAGGATCACTCATGTAAATTGGCATAATTTTCTGAGTTACCTACAGAGAATTAGACCCAGATTCGTGACAAGCAAAGAAATCTGTTTCTCGCGCAGTAATCCAAATCTAGTACTTACTTTTCTATCAAAGACTTTACTTGGCACAACAAAACATAAAACTAAGATAAGGAGAGGTTGCTACAGTAGTAAACAACTTCCAAGACACAAATATAAAACAAAGTACTGTAGGTAAAAACATGGGTTGTCTCCCATAAGCGCTTTTCTTTAACGCCTTTCAGCCTAGGCGCGTAAAGTGTAACTCAAGTAACATCAAGAGATGAAGCATCAACATCATAATTTGTTCTAATAATAGAATCATAAGGTACCTTCATTCTCTTTCTAGGGAAGTGTTCCATACCTTTCTTGAGAGGAAATTGATATTTAATATTACCTTCCTTCATATCAATAGTAGCACCAACGGTTCGAAGAAAAGGTCTTCCCAATATAATGGGGCAAGATGCATTGCATTCAATATCCAAGACAACAAAATCAACGGGGACAAGGTTATTATTAACCATAATATGAACATTATCAACTTTCCCCAAAGGTCTCTTTTTAGCATTATCAGTGAGATTAACATCCAAATAACAATTCTTCAATGGTGGCAAGTCAAGCATATCATAGACTTTTTTAGGCATAACAGAAATACTTGCACCAAGATCACATAAAGCATTACAATCAAAATCTTTGACTCTCATTTTAATGATGGGCTCCCAACCATCCTCTAGCTTTCTAGGAATAGAAGTTTCAAGTTTTAGTTTCTCTTCTCTAGCTTTTATGAGAGCATTTGTAATATGTTTTGTGAAAGCCAAATTTATAGCGCTAGCATTGGGACTCTTAGCAAGTTTTTGCAAGAACTTTATAACTTCAGAGATGTGGCAATCATCAAAATCTAAATCATTACAATCTAAAGCCATGGGATTATCATCCCCAAGGTTGGAAAAAATTTCAGCAGCTTTATCACAAGCGGTTTCAGTAGCTTTAGCGATTGTCAGTAATTTTGCGCGCTTTGCACTAGGAGTAGAAGCTTTGCTAACACCAATTATTTTATCATGGATAGTAGGAGGTGCAGCAACATATGAATCATGAGCATTGCTAGTGGTGGTAATAGTCCAAACTTTAGCTACATTTTCCTTTTTAGCTAGTTTTTCATTTTCTTCTCTATCCCACCTAGCACGCAGTTCAGCCATTAATCTTATATTCTCATTAATTCTAACTTGGATGGCATTTGCTGTAGTAACAATTTTATTTTCAATATCCCTATTAGGCATAACTTTCGATTTCAAAAGATCAACATCGGAGGCAAGACTATCAACTCTAGAAACAAGAATATCAATTTTATTGAGCTTTTCCTCAACAGATTTGTTAAAGGCGAGCTTTGTGTACTAATAAATTCTTTAAGCATGGCTTCAAGTCCAGGGGGTGTATTCCTATTATTGTTGTAAGAATTCCCATAAGAATTAGCATAACCATTACCATTATTATAAGGATATGGCCTATAGTTATTACTAGAATTGTCCCGATAAGCATTGTTGTTGAAATTATTATTTTTAATGAAGTTTACATCAACATGTTCTTCTTTTGCAACCAATGAAGCTAATGGAACATTATTAGGATCAACATTAGTCCTATCATTCGCAAGCATAGACATAATAGCATCAACCTTATCACTCAAGGAAGAGGATTCTTCAACAGAATTTACCTTCTTACCTTGTGGAGCTCTTTCCGTGTGCCATTCAGAGTAATTAACCATCATAATATCAAGAAGCTTTGTTGCTTCACCAAGAGTGATGGACATAAAGGTACATCCAGCAGCTGAATCCAATAAATTCCGCGAAGAAAAATTTAGTCCTGCATAGAAGGTTTGGATGATCATCCAAGTAGTCAGTCCATGGGTTGGGCAATTTTTAACCAGAGATTTCATTCTCTCCCAAGCTTGAGCAACATGTTCAGTATCTAATTGTTTGAAATTCATTATGCTACTCCTCAAAGATATAATTTTAGCAGGGGGATAATATCTACCAATAAAAGCATCCTTGCATTTAGTCCATGAATCAATACTATTCTTAGGCAGAGATAGCAACCAATCTTTAGCTCTTCCTCTTAATGAGAAAGGGAACAATTTTAGTTTAATAATATCACCATCTACATCTTTATATTTTTGCATTTCACATAGTTCAACAAAATTATTGAGATGGGCAAGCATCATCATCGGAACTAACACTGGAAAATTGCTCTCGCATGATAAGATTAAGTAAAGCAGGTTTAATTTCAAAGAATCCTGCTGTAGTAGCAGGTGGAGCAATAGGTGTGCATAAGAAATCATTATTATTTGTGCTAGTGAAGTCACACAACTTAGTATTTTCAGGGGTAGCCATTTTAGCAATAGTAAATAAAACAAACTAGATAAAGTAAATGCAAGTAAACTAATTTTTTTGTGTTTTTGATATAGCAAACAAGACAGTAAATAAAGTAAAGCTAGCAACTAATTTTTTTGTGTTTTGATATAAGTGCAGCAAACAAAGTAGTAAATAAAATAAAGCAAGAAAAAAACAAAGTAAAGAGATTGAGAAGTGGAGACTCCCCTTGCAGCGTGTCTTGATCTCCCCGGCAACGGCGCCAGAAATTTCCTTGATGCGCGTGGTTGATGTATTGTCTTTTCGTTCGACACGCGTCCGTTGGGAACCCCAAGAGGAAGGTGTGATGCGCACAGCGGCAAGTTTCCCTCAGTAAGAAACCAAGGTTTAATCGGACCAGTAGGAGTCAAGAAGCACGTTGAAGGTTGATGGCGGCGGGATGTAGTGCGGCGCAACACCGGAGATTCCGGCGCCAACGTGGAACCTGCACAACACAACCAAAGTACTTTGCCCCAACGAAACAGTTGAGGTTGTCAATCTCACCGGCTTGCTGTAACAAAGGATTAACCGTATTGTGTGGAAGATGATTGTTTGCAGAGAAAACAAGTAGAACAAGTATTGCAGCAGATTTGTATTTCAAGTATTAAAGAATGGACCGGGGTCCACAGCTCACTAGAGGTGTCTCTCCCATAAGATAAAAGCATGTTGGGTGAACAAATTACAGTCGGGCAATTGACAAATAGAGAGAGCATAACAATGCACATACATGACATGATAAGTATAGTGAGATTTAATTGGGCATTACGACAAAGTACATAGACCGCCATCCAAGCCGCATCTATGCCTAAAAAGTCCACCTTCGAGGTTATCGTCCGAACCCCTCCAAGCATTAAGTTGCTAAACAACGTGACAATTGCATTAAGTATGGTGCGTAATGTAATCAACAACTACATCCTCGGACATAGCGCCAATGTTTTATCCCTAGTGGCAACAAGCACAACACAACCTTAGAACTTTCTCGTCACCGTCCTGGTGTCAATGCGATGCATGAACCCACTATCGAGCATAAGTACTCCCTCTTGGAGTTAATAGTAAAAACTTGGCCGCAGCCTCTACTAGAAACGGAGAGCATGCAAGATCATAAACAACACATGTATAATAACTTGATAATTAACATGACATAGTATTCTCTATCCATCGGATCCCGACAAACACAACATATAGAATTACATATAGATGATCTTGATCATGTTAGGCAGCTCACAAGATCTAACAATGAAGCACAATGAGGAGAAGACAACCATCTAGCTACTGCTATGGACCCATAGTCCAGGGGTAGACTACTCACTCATCACACCGGAGGCGACCATGGCGGCGTAGAGTCCTCCGAGGAGATGATTCCCCTCTCCGGCAGGGTGCCGGAGGCGATCTCCTGGATCCCCCGAGATGGGATCGGCGGCGACGGCGTCTCGCAAGGTTTTTCGTATCGTGGCTCTCGGTACCGGGGGTTTCGTCACGGAGGCTTTAAGTAGGCGGAAGGGCAAGTCAAGAGGCGGCACGGGGGCCCACACCATAGGGCCGCGCGGCCGAGGGTGGGGCCGCGCCGCCCTAGGGTTTGGCCACCCCGTGGCCCCTCTTCGTCTCGTCTTCGGACTTCCGGAAGCTTCGTGGAAAAATAGGCCCCCGGGCTTTGATTTCGTCCAATTCCGAGAATATTTCGTTACTAGGATTTCGAAACCAAAAACAGCAGAAAACAAGAACCGGCACTTCGGCATCTTGTTAATAGGTTAGTTCCAGAAAATGCACGAATATGACATAAAGTGTGCATAAAACATGTAGGTATCATCAATAATATGGCATAGAACATAAGAAATTATCGATACGTCGGAGACGTATCACCCCTGCGAAAACCTGAGCTCGTACCAAGTTTTGAATCTTCTTGGCATTCCCAAACTCAGACATCAAAGTCAGCAGCGTAGGAGGAACTGCGTTTAAAGGGAACATCGTCTTCCAAACCACCCTCATAGCTTTGTAGCACTTGTCGAAGAAGTGGTGGACTTGTTGAACCCGATCCTGAAATTGTGCGACAGCCGACGCCTTCGAGTGATCCCGCCAGAAAATCTCTTCGGCTGATGACAACTGGGTCAAGGCATGCACACGATTGTGAATCCGCTTGTTTTCTTCCGCACGGTTCAAGGCTATAACTGGCAAAGGAATCAGTAAAGGATCAGACAAAGCTTCGCTGACAAAAAAGGGCGCAGGAATCGAGAAGCTTACAGTTCAAACTCTCGGTAGCTTTATGCAGCTCAGTAAGAGCATACCGCTCCACTTCGGCTGCAATTTCGCCCTTCTTACTGACAATAGCAGCTAAGGCATAAGTGATGCGCAGGTCCTTTTCCATCTGAGTGATCCGATCCTTCATACGCTGGATTCGGTCACCTTCAGGAAGAGCACCCGAAAATCGTCAACAAATGAGGGCACTGGAAAAACCTGCAGAAAACAGTGTTAAAAAGAACGACAGATATGGTCAAACTGAGCATCCGAAGTAACTCCCATCGGGAGAAGTGCAAGTAAAATATCATAAAAAAAGGTGCACTAGCAACATTGCCAGCATGGAGTTTATTACAAACATAAGTTTTGCAACAGAACGATGTTTCACACCAGCTCGAAGATAAGTTTGTTACAAAAATCAAGGGGCTTGGGTCTAAGTCGATAAACTGGGTCCAGCCGATGACTTCCTTGATGAAACTAGTTCAAGAAGCTGGCGAGCACAAGTAAGAGCAGACGATTTAAAGGCACTTAAGTCAACAAATTGCCCGTCTTGCTCTTTTGGCAGCTCCTTAGTCATTTCTTCAATGTCACCCTTAAAGCCGTAACCCATCATAAGCTGGAAGGCAAGGAGGGCACCATAGGTGCGCGAAGTATGCTTGAATACCTCGATAACCTCCTTGGTGTCAACCGCGAAGGCATCAATCAGCTGCCCCAGGGTTTTGTCCTGCTTGATCTTGGGGAAAATCATCAAATGCATCCGCGCCAGGGCACCTTTTCCCTTTTCAAGAAGTTCCCGCGTAAGCTGGTGGGAGGCAAGAGCCATCGACACACCATTTGTTGGTGAATTGTTTGGAACTTTGTCCAAGGCAGCAGCAGGGATGTTGGCAGCTTCTGCATGAGAAAGGAAGGAAAAAGATCATTAACAGAAGATCGAATTCATAAAGTACGATAATCGACAGAAAAGTGTAGAAAGGATTACCAAGCGAAGCTAGCGAAGATTGGCGAAGGAGTTCATCCTTTTCGGCTGCCTGAGCTTCGGCAGCCAGCCTTGACGCCTCCTCCTCCTTCAGCTTTTCCTTCAGCTTGCCCAGTTCCTCCTTCAGGGAGTCGATTTCTTGGCGGGCCTTGGCAGCTATCTTGACTGCGCCGTCCAGCTTCGATGAAGAGGAGTCAACTTCCTTCTGCTGTCGAACCTTGTCTGCCTCCAGAGAAGTAAACTGGGAAGCGAAGGCCTCCAAAGAGGAAATAACACCTCGTAGATCCTTAAGGATGTTTTGCAAAGAATCGTTAGAAAAAGCACATTTCAAGAAATTTGTGTTCTATTCGAAAGGGACTTACAGAAGGAGGAGTCGTGGTAATAGCAGGAACATCTTTCCCCTTGGAAAGGGAAGAAGTAGTCGATGCCCGGGCCGCGGGGGCTGCCTTAGGAGCCTAAGCTTCGGAAGCCGCAGCAACCGGCGAAGCAGCGCCAGATTTGGCCTTCTTAGACGGAGGCTCAGAGAAACCTTCTTCACTACAAAAAGGAAATTATCGACAGGAGTTATGAAAAGAATACGAAGAGTAAAGGGACAAGCTATGGCATCAGGGAAGAAAGTGCTTACATGTCGAAGAGATCGTCTTCGTCGGCAAAGCCGCCGGCTGATCTCTTCGCAGGCGAGGCCCTGGTCGCCTCCACAGCTGCATTAACAAAGGCATCACGATCAGCATCATCATTACGCACTGATCCCTCTATGTCGCAAACATCGTCGGCTGAAGGAGGAAGATCGGTGTGAACAGTTCCGGAATCTATCGAATCGTTGTGTTCACTCTCTGGGCTTGCGTGCTCGACAGTGGGAAGATCAACAGGAACTGAGGAGCCTCTTCCCTCAGAAGTATCATTTGGCGAATCATGCAAGTTTGCAGAGGCTTTGAGGGCCTGTCGAAAAGAAGAACAAATAAGAATAATAGCAATCGTATTAAGCTAAGTGGAAATAGCATAGTGAGAACATCAAAAGGAAAGATACCTCTGGTGGCGGATGATCAGCATCGAGAGGAGTGTAAGAAGATATCAATGGGATCGAGTCCTCCTGGCTAAAGGAAGTAAGGCGACGGACTTCGTCAAGCAACTCCTTTTCCGACAGGTCGGCAGCATTAATCCTGGTTTCATCCTTTGGACCTGAATACAACCACATCGGGCGAACTCTGGCCATGACAGGCTGGACTCGACGTTTCAAGAACACCGCTGCCACCTCTGTGCCGACCATAGTTTGGCCGTCGGCCTCTTTGATTCGAAGAAATTTGGCGAATAATTCATCGGCTGCTACTCTTTCGTCGGGTGAGAGAATGTTCTTCCAGGAATTCTTGGGCTTGGCTTCGAAGACGTCGGCAAAGCAAGGAAGCTGGGATTCGGGTGACAGGGAATCCTTGACGTAAAACCATTTCAGTCTCCACCATTGCACAGATTCTCTCATTGGGAAATTGAAGTAATTAACCTCGGAGCGGGCTACAAACCCCACTCCTCCAGTGACGAAGAATCCATTACTACTGTTGTATCTCTTCACATAGAAGATCTTTTTCCACAGCCCAAAGTGAGGTTTGATGCCCAGAAATGCCTCGCAAAGGGTGATGAACACAGCAACGTGGAGGATTGAGTTGGGAGTGAGTTGCCATAATTGGATCTCGTAAGTTCGCAAGAGATGGAGGAGGAATTCGTGAGCGGGGAGCGAAAGACCCCGATATAGGAACGATAAGAAGATCACGGTAAAGCCAGCAGGGGGATTAGGCCGAGAAATCGCACCTGGAAAGATCACATTCCCCTCGTCGGAGGAAATTAGTCCCAGGCTTCGGGATCTTTTTTCGTCACGCTTGGTGACGGTTGACGCTATCCAATCTCCAGGCTTGGCTACCGAACTTGGCGGCGCTGGCGGCGCCGGAGCTGGGGGAGGAGCGTTCGGGGCACTCCCCTTCGGAAGATTCGAGGAAGATTTGGCGGCGGCGCCTCCGCTAGTAGAACCGGCGGTGGCGATAAGGCCCTTCTTTTTCACCATTGTGAGATCTGGGGGAGATCGGAAAAGCAGTGGTGGCGGCGCAGCAGTAGCGAAGGAAGGAAGAAGGAGGAGAACGGGAAGATGCTATGGAAAATGTGGAAGAAGATTGGGGATTTTTCGCCCTTTGAAGATTTTAAGGAGAACTTGAGAACTGTGTGGGCACATGTCATTGCTACCGGTTCATTCAGTGGATCTTTTCTATTAAAGATTGTAGAAATCGAGGAGACGCCTTGGTGACTGTGCGAAAAGGGCCAGACAAAGAAAGAGTAGGCCCAGTAGGTTACGTCTTATCAGTCAGAATCAAGATATCAGTAAAGCGTCATCGATGATGTCATGAAAAATGCTCAAAGCATTCGAAGGAATGGAAAAAGTATCGGATGATCAACTTGAGTCTACGCACGGATTGTCAGCATCCGCACCTAGCCTCGGGGGCTACTCCCATCGGGAGCGCTGGACGCACACCCGAAAGAATGAAGACTCGAAGGAAAAAGGGCCTTGAAGGAAGGGATAATTGTTCGACTCGAGTCTGCACCCGGTTACAAGCATCCGACAGAACTTTTTTGCACTCCAGGATCATGCACGGGGACTTGATTCTGTGTAGGGTAACGTTGTTTTGCCATCGGCAGTTAACCAACAAAAGTTGGGCACGTTACTTATCATGCCTTGCATGTGGAAAATATATCGGATGAATACGAAGACTTACAGAAAAACTTCGGCATAGTAAAATGTTCGAGTGGTTCAACTTGAGTCTACGCACGGATTGCAAGCATCCGTACCTAGACTCGGGGGCTACTCCCATCGGGAGCGCTGACGCGCACCCGACAGAAGAAGATGATGCAGATTCAAGAAGAACAAGAACAATCAAGGAGAAGAACATTGGGTGGAGGCATGCTTTAGTCTCTACCCGAACTACCTTCGGCTAGACACTCGGGGGCTACTGACGTGGGCATTACCCTTCGGGTAACCAATGTTGTCCTACCCTATATTTCCTAGTTGTAGGCCCATGAAGGCACTCGACGGCAAGATGGGCCGCTAGGACGGTGCAACGGAAGATTCCTTGAAGTACAAGACACGGAAGGAGCCGTACAAGGAAAGCTTAGAGATAGATCTACTGTAAACCTAGTCGTGCTCGATTAGATCTCTTGAGACCTGGCCTCCTATATAAAGGCCAGGAGAGGGGCTGTCGAGGGACACAATCAACCTTAGCAATCTTAGCCAACAGAAGCTTAAAGCTAGGTCACCTTAGCGCTTAGCCATCTCGACGAGATCTCGGCCGAACTATTCGGCACCCCATTGTAACCCATTATCATCATAATCAAGAACAGACAGGCAGGACGTAAGGGTTTTACCTCATCGAGGGCCCCGAACCTGGGTAAATCGCTCTCCCCGCTTGTCTGTGAACCGATGTCTCGTGTCATCTTGCAGGATTCCATCAACCCTAAGCCCCTATCGGAGGGCATTGCCGAGGATCACCCTCGACAACACCGTTGCTTGCACTTCCTGATTTCAATAAGCAATTTGAGATTGAATGTGATGCTAGTGGTATTGGAATTGGTGGTGTGTTGATGCAAGAGGGTCGTCCAATTGCATATTTTTTTGAGAAACTTTCTGGTGCTAAGTTGAACTATCCTATATATGATATAGAATTGTATGCTTTAATTAGAGTTCTTGAGGTTTGGCAACATTACTTGTGGCCAAAAGAATTATCATACATTCTGATCATGAAGCTTTAAAATACCTGAAAGCTTAGTCTACTTTGCATAAGCGTCTTGCTAAGTGGGTTGAGTTCATTGAGTCTTTTCCATACATTATTAAGCATAAGAAGGGAAAAGATAATATTGTTGTTGATGCTCTATCTAGGAAGAATATGCTATTAACTCAACTTGATGTTAAAATTCCTGGATTAGAAGTGCTATGTGATTTGTATGGTACTGATCATGATTTTGCTGAACCATATCGCTTGTGTGCTATTGGTAAAGCATGGGAGAAATATCATATACATGATGAATTCTTGTTTAGAGCTAACAAACTATATGTTCCAGAATCGTCTGTGCGTTTGCTCTTATTGCAGGAATCACATGCTGGAGGTTTGATGGGTCACTTTGGGCGTGAGAAGACGCTACTCATGCTAGCTGACCATTTTTATTGGCCAAATATGAGGCGGGATGTGGACAGGTATGTGAAGAGGTGCATTACTTGCAACAAGTCCAAGTCCAAGCTGAAGCCTCACGGTTTGTATACTCCTTTACCGGCACCTACTACACCTTGGGAGGATATTATTATGGATTTTGTGTTGGGTTTGCCGCATACTAAAAGAGGCCATGATTCTACATTTGTGGTAGTGGACATATTTTATAAAATGTCACAGTTTATTGCCTGCCACAAAAGCGATGATGCGTCGCATATTGCTAACCTGTTTTTCAGTGAGATTGTATGACTACATGGAGTCCCGAAGACTATTGTTTCTGATCGTGATGTGAAGTTCATGAGCTACTTCTGGAAGACACTTTGGGGAAAGCTGGGGACAAAGCTACTTTTCAGTACTACTTGTCATCCCCAAACTGATGGTCAAACTGAGGTGGTGAATAGAACCTTGTCACAACTGTTGAGATCCATGATCAAGAAGAACCTAAAGGAGTGGGAAGAGTGTTTGCCGCATGTGGAGTTTGCTTACAACAAGGCGGTACATTCTACCACGGAGCTGTGTCCTTTTGAGGTGGTGTATGATTTCAAATCCATTACTCCACTTGACTTGTTGCCTTTGCCCATACTTGAGAGATTTAATATGGAGGCATCCAAGAGGGCAGATTTTGTACAGAAGATACATGTGAAGACTAAAGAGTTGATAGAAAAGAAAGACAAGAGCAATGCAGCAAGGATGAACAAGAAGCGCAAGGAGATGTTGTTCAAGCCTGGTGACATGGTCTGGGTACATTTTCGCAAGGATAGGTTCCCGAAGCTGCGGAAGTCCAAGTTGCTTCCTCGTGATGCTGGTCCTTACAAAGTGCTTGCCAAGATCAATGATAATGCATACTCGATAGATCTTCCACTTGATGAGTTTGGTGTCAGTAATTCTTTCAATGTTGCTGATTTGACACCATATGACGGAGAATACCTTGGAGCGTCGAGGTCGACGCCTTTTGAAGGGGGGATGATGAGGACATCCCTACCACACTACTACCTCCGTCATTACCAAATGAAGATGAAGCTGCTGTGAAGCTCAAGTCCAATGATATTCGGATTGGACCTATTACAAGAGCTCATGCGAAGCTACTTAAACAACAGCTGAAATTGTTCCTAAACGATACTTTGATTGATGAGAACTATATACTGCGTAAGTCCTGTTACTTATGTATCATCAGGTATGAAGAGGAGACAAGCATCGCACGAGGAGGAGAGGAGCAGCTGGACGTGAAGATGGACGTGAAGCTGGACATGGAGCTGGACATGAAGATACCCCATGGACGCGCGAGGGAGGAGCGGAAGGCATGCACGAGAGGAGAAGCCAAAGTCCAGGCCGGTCCAGCACCCGGTCAGATCGGCCGCCACGCCGGCGCGCCCGGCCTCTGGCCCGGTCCAACCGGGCGGCACGCCGGATCCCACCCATCGCCAACCGAATATCCTGATGATGCCAACTGGGCGGGTTACTGCGCGACACTTCCCACGCCCGGTCAACACCCGGTCCCTGGCCCGGTTTGAATCGGCCAGCCCGGTCCTAGGCCCGGTCGACCGGCCCCCAGACCGGCCGTGTCCGAGTCTGTCTCGACCAGATCTATTCTGGGTCGGTTATTTTCGTAATTTTTCGACCAGAGGTCGTCCCGGACGCCTATATAAGTGCCCAGGACGCCCCCAAAGTTGCTTTACACCACGTTTAATAAACCCTAGTTCTTAGTTGTTTGCTCTGCAAAACTATTGAATCCCCTACACCATATTGCTTGATTTGGTGTAGATCTGAAAGTCTTGTGTAATCCGCTGTTCCATTGGGAATTAGAAGGTTGCAACTTACCGCTTCGTGGTCGGTGGCTACGTGCGCAAGTGTTTGGAGTTGCAAATATCTTGCAGGGTTGAGAGTTGTTGCATTGGCGACAAGGACCAATCGAGAGATCTCGTTGCGTCATACAAGTTATCATCCACTTCATCATCCGTGATTCTCCGTTGTGTTCATCCCGTGATCATCATCACCACCATTACTCACTGAGAAGATCGGGCCACCCCTTATCAAATATATTGACCGAACATGTCCTGGGCGGCGAGGCCGGCCGGCGCAACCGGCAGATGATTGGCCCCCTAAGAGCATCTCCAGCCGCGTCCCCCAAAGCGTCCCCTAAACCGCGCCGGATTGAGCGTTTGGGGGACGTGTTTTGTTCGTGCCGCGTTTGGGGGACGTCGCTCTCCAGCCGCGTCCCCCAAACGCCACCCCCAAACATTTAAAATATTTTTTTTAACACATAAACCATTTATATCAAATGTAGCATATGAATAAAAATGTTTGCAACGATTGTTTTCAAATTAAATTACAACAAACAATAAAACAAGTAATCAAATATAATAAATAGGGCTAGATGCTACATCAAGGTGCCACGGTATTTCCTTTGATCCTCCACAAATGCTCAACGAGATCAGCTTGAAGTTGCTCATGCACATTGCTGTCACGGATCTCTCGCGTGCATGGCGAGAAAATCAGCAAAATCTGCAGGCAACTCATGATCAACCTCCGCGAGAGGGCCTTGACACTCATAGGGACCAACATGTGACCTAACATGATTCTTGCGGTCATCCTCGATGATCATGTTGTGCATGATCACACAAGCTCGCATCACCTCCCACATTTGGTCGTGAGACCAGCTTAGAGCAGTGGTACCGGACAATGGCAAATTGTGCTTGAAGCACACCAAATGCCCGCTCGACATCCTTCCCGCAAGCCTCCCGTCGTGTAGCAAAGTGAGAATTCTTCGACCTGATGGATTCGAGATTGTTTTGACAAAAGTGGCCCATTTTGGATATATACCATCGGCTAGATAATAGCCTTTGGTATATTGGTGGCCATTGATCTCATAGTTGCATGGTGGAGCATGCCCTTCCACTAGTCTCGTCGAACACCGGAGACCGCTGCAACACGTTGATGTCATTGTGTGATCCCGCCATGCCAAAGAAAGAATGCCAAATCCACAGGTCATAATCTGCCACAGCCTTCAAGCACCACACCGCAATATCCATGACGCCCTTTGTATATACCTTGCCAAGCAAACGGGCAGTTCTTCCATGCCCAGTGCATGCAATCGATGCTTCCAAGCATTCCAGGAAATCCTCCGGCAGCATTTTGTGCCATGATCCTTGCGCTCTCTTCCTCGCTTGGCCCTCTCAAGTAGTATTTGCCAAACTTTCCCACCACAGACTCGGCAAAACTTGTACATGCACTCAATGGCAGTAGACTCACTCATGCGAAGGTAGTCGTCCTGTGTATCGGCAGGTGCTCCGTATGCAAGCATCCTCATGGCGGCGGTGCACTTCGAATGGATGAGAACCCGAGAACGCCTACGGCGTCGAGCTTGAGCTTGAAGTAGGGGTCGAACTCTCGAACGCCGTGGAGGATATTCATGAACAGGCCCTTGCTCATCCTGTACCGGCGCCGAAAATTGTCGGCATGTGTTGCCCCGTCGGCGAAGTAGTCGTTGTGCAGCATGGCATGCCCCTCCATCCTCTCGCCGGGCTTCGACTTCCTTCTTCCCGGCCTTGATCCTCCGCGGCGCGGCCTCTTCCTCTTCTCCGCCTCGGCGTCAAGCATGTCCTCGGAGGGAGGCGATGATCAGCAAATGCTCCCGCAGGTCGTCGTCGAACGCTTGCTCGTCCTCCGGCAGCAGGGCAACCATCTCATCGTCGCTGTCCATGGCTAAAGCAAAATCAATGGTTAAAATTGCGCCGAGGCGGACGACGCAACAAACAGCGACCAATCGCGCCTACCCGGCAAGTCGTCGAGCACCTTCCGTGCGCGGAGGTGGGGCGGATTTGACGGCGCGTTCCGGGAGGCGCCGGCGACGCGGCGGCGGCGGCACGACCGGCGGGAGCCCCGGCCGCGACAACGGTGCCGACTCGCAGCACGGATCGGACGCCCAAACGGCCGGGAAATCCAGCGGCGGCGGTGGGGTGGGAGGCGCGGGAAGGAAGGAGCGACGAGAAAAGAGGCGCGAACCAACGGTTTATGCAAATAGTCGCCGACATGTGGGAGCCCGCCTCGCTCGTTGTGTCCGGCGTCCCCGGTGCGTCCCCGTGGGACGGGGACGGGCTCGGGGCGCCGGACACCGTATCGGGGCGCGCCGGACAAAAAAGGGCTTTGGGGGACGCGGCTGGAACGCTTTTTTTGTCCGGCGCGCCCCAAATCGCTTTGGGGGACGGTTTGGGGGACGCGACTGGAGATGCTCTAAGACTTGACAAATGCGGCCAAAGAACTACGCCGACTCCGATCCTGTTCTTCGGCGCGTCGAGGCCCGGATAGACGGTGTGTACTACGGCGGTGCGGCGGGTTGGGGTTGGGGTGGCGGCATCGCACTAGGGCAGCAAATAAGGGGAATACGAAATAAATCCGTGCGGTTCATTTCGTTGTCCCTAACCGGCGGGACCGAGTTAGAATACGAGGAAACTCAGCGCACCTGCGCAGAAGAGTTCGCAAAGACGCATCCAAGGCGCATATTTGGGCCGCGTTTGTGTCTCCGCGGACAGCCCGAACACTATGCGTTGGACCATTGGGCCTGGGTGCAGTTTCATTTTTCGATCGCGCAGTGCAAATAGTTGGTCTCCGCATCCATTTACGTTGGTCCGTTCGAGATGTCCTTAGAATCGGATGGTTAAAAATATATGATATTTTTTGGTATGTGTGTCGCAATGCCTTCCCAAGAGGCTTTTCTCATTTATCACATATACCTATTAATAAAGGAATTAAGGTTTCTCCTCAAAATTTTCATCCGTTATGAAATTGCCGTTGTTATTCTGTCAAATTTACAGGACATGTCACCGCTTATGAAAAACGGTTCGCACAAAGATTTCAGTTTTAGGTAAGTCCGACGCTCCGTTTGTTGCTCGGAGGCTGGAACAAGCTCGCTAGCGAGCGATCTCACCATCAACGGGTCCAACAGCCCAAACTAGAAAGGCCTGGCCCAGCTTCATCTCTCCACAAATTCAGTCGTTAATTCGCTTCGTCCGGTTTGTGTCCCCCGGCCACGATTTGTCTACGGCCGCTGGAGTTGCGTGTGTGTGCGCTCCAAGCTTTGCTGCTAGAATATATTGTATTTGGAACTTTTCTTATTCGTAAAAGATACCTAGCTCACAGCTCAACAAAAAAAAAAACTAACTTAGGTTTGTTTGTGTTTTTGAATTTAGCTCATGTTTAATTTTCTATACACTTTTAATTTTTCATTTATGTTAATTTGTAATATGCAGATTATACTTGATTTTTATTGCGCCGGTCTTAAACTCTCAATCAACGGCACCACCATCCCGTCGTTGCCGATCTATCGCCTTAATGTACCGGAGACAAGGCCTTGAACGTGGCCCTTTATCATCAACAACTAACTCGCTCCACCTCGACTCGTCTTCATTGGTGAGTCATTAATCAACCATTACTCATAAGCTTTTGCATCCATGAATCACACGAGTTGTTGGTCAGGTGGAGTAGATGTTGCGCGACCACAAGCACAAGAAGGGCTATGTCTGCTTCCTCAACCAAAGGAAGAGGGTGGTGGCTGCTCCCAACTCGGAGTGCGAGCATAGTGTCATAGTGGCCACACTTACGCAGATTATCACCTCCGGGTGGCTATGATCGGTGGTGCAACCGTCCCACGAAAACCAGGTACATATCCAGATTTATTCCATGCTGATGCAATGGATGCAACTTTTTTTTGGACTGATTTTTCCTCCCAAAAAATCACATATAACGCACCACAACTCGTTTTAAACACGCAAGAATAGGTCTTCTTCCCCAATCTCTAGCACCTATCGCCGCTGCAACGCACTCCATCCCTACCTCATGCTGCAGATTCAAGATAACTCGGGACTCACAAGTAAGGTCTGCGGCCACGAGGCGGAGCGTGTTGACTGGTTGCCGCAAGTGAGCGACGAGGGAGAGAGTTGCGCAATGCCAGGTGACGAAAGGAAGAGAGAGAGTGGTCGAGCATGTGCGGGAGAGAGTGAGGTGGGCCGGAATAGGATGCCGATGTTCAGTTCACGGCAGCCAAGATGGGCGACATAGGCAGCCAGCTGGAAGCTGATATTACAGAGGGAGACGTGGGCCTGGTGCATGCTTGGCAGGTGTTGAGTGGAAGAGGAACTTAACAATATTTTCTATTCCGCGACCGCGCGGGCATTGCCCTAGCATGTATAAAGTAATGGACAAGGACCGAAATCAGACTGTTGGTTTGGGCCTTCGATCAAGGCTCCTAGGTGAGGGGAAGATGGTAGACCAATCTATATATGTATATGAACAAATTCACGTTTGATTAGGGATGCCACGTCTGTGAAGTGTAACTCTGTGAAGTGTACCGTAGATGCAATCTACATGATCTCTCATATACCGTGTCCGTTCAATGCAATCTGGATGGTTATTATAGATGTGTGTAGCAGTTCCCATCTGCGGTATCTTCCGTACATATTGACTGTTCAATTTAATCTAGATGGTTTGGTCAAAGGGGCTGGTAATCAAAGCGGTGCGCTGCCACGTCTCAAGATCCTCTCCTTCTACCGCTTTGTTGATAGGCCACATGAACCGGCGAATCACGCCTCCACCCACCTCTCTCTCATCTTCACCATTCCCCCCAATCGTTGATGGCGTGACTCTCCTTCCCTCCACCTTATTGCACCAGTGAACGCCGGCTACCTCCAAGGAAGCAAGTTTTTAGGAAATTCTTATTTCATTTGTTTGGTTTTCACAATTAGTGAAGCACATGATTAATCTTTTTATTGTTTCTTCTAGTGAGGAGAAATAGATAGGTGCAGCCATAAACATGTGCAATTACACCCCTAGTGATTGATCCCACACTACAAGAAATCTGCCATAAGTTGACAAAATAAAGGTGTCACTGAAACGTCACTAATGGCTACTTGTGACGTTACGGTGACGCTTTTCAAAACGTCAAAAGCTGGGAGTCAGCAGTGACTACTTGAGACGTTCCACTTGAAAACGTCATAGAGCTTTGTGACGTTTGCAAACGTCACTGATGGCATGACGTTCCCAAAACGTCATGGGCACCTGCCCCCGAGTCCAGCGTGGCAATCCGACGTGGCAAAATTGTGACGAATTAGAAACGTCATTATCTGAATTCAGCCCGGTCCATTCAGCTCCTTATGTGGGCTGAGCCCATTAGCTTTGATTATTTTTTTCGGCTTTGTTGGGCCTTGGCCTTTTTAGCTTATTTTTTTAGCTTATTACCTCGGCCTTTTTAGCTTATTTTTTTCAATGGCCTTTTTAGCTGCTGTACTTACTGGGCCTGGGCCAATTTTCATTGGGCCTGGCCTGTTTAAAGTTTTGGGCCGTGGCCTTTTTAGGACCCATTACAGTTTTAGGCCGTGGCCTTTTTAGGACCCATTACAGTTTTGGGTCGTGGCCTTTTTAGGACCCATTACAGTTTTGGGCTTTGGCCTTTTTAGTGTCTGTTACACTTTTGGGCCTTGGCCTTTTTAGGGTCCATTATGGTTTTGGGCCTTGGCCTTTTAGGGTCCATGAAGATTTTGGGCCTAGGACTTTTTAGGGTCCACAAAGGTTTTGGGCCTCAGCCTTTTTAGGGTCAATTATTTGTTGGGCTGTAGCCTTTTAAGAGCCCATATATTTCTAGGCTACTTTGGGCCTTGGCCTTTTAAGAGCCCACAATAGCCCAACAGTGCATATATTAAATTAGGAAATTCAACAGCAAAATATAAAAGACAACATTTCAAATCTACAAATTTCACAGCAGAGTCACAGCAGCAAAATGACCAGGTTCATAGATTCACCAACATGTCAAGAAAGTTCACAGATTCACTACAAGATCAACCACAACGCAATAAGAAGTTCACAGATATGACCAAGTTCTTGTCACGCTGCCAGGACCAAGTTCCATGGCGGGACACAAAAAAGGGATACGACCAGCAGCAGGAGCTAATTCGCAGAAGCTCCCAAGACGGACATCATGTGAGCAAGCCTCCTATCACTTTCCTCAGTCCGCTTGAGTAGCTCCATATAGTCCTTGTCACGCTGAGCTTGTGCGGCTTCACTTGCCGCTTGCTTCTCCTTCGGGAAGCCGCTTCTTCCATGATGGCAGCAAGCCGCTCGCTTCATCCGTTCGATTCCTCCCGGGACCTCTTCAGCCTGTGCTTCCGGGTCAAGAACATGCGCCGATACAGCAGCTGCGGTGGGCTTGTTGAGCTTGACGGTGGAACCGGGCTGAAGTCCAAGCATTCTTCGAGAAAGTGCTGTGCTTGGCTTCCTTGGTAAGAACCTTTACAACAACAGCGACTGCAGACCTTGGCGGTGCACCTTCTGGCACAGGAATAGCCATCTCAGCTTCCATATCAGCCTGGAGATCCGTTTCCAAAAGATTCATCAATTCAGGAAAAGGACAGGTCCAAGAATGGTTCACAAAAGTGAAATGAACAAGTCACTTACTATTGCAGCTAGAGCTTCCTCAGAGAAACCATCCTTCTTGCTGTGATGGGTCGCCTTAAAGATGTCGACTGCATCTAGCTCTTCACCTCTGCGCTCCTCCCTTTGGAAATGATGTTCACCAAGAATCAGAACATAAGCTTGTGGAGACAAGAGTAAGATGCAAAAGGAAATTCTGTAAGAGTGTTCTTACAGTTGCATACAAATGAGAAGCATAGCTACGAGAGCCAGTATTTTGGCCAAATTTGACCGCAAAGACGACTGTCCTTGTTCTTGATACATGTGTTCTGCAGAAGAGCACAATCATGATATTCAGCAATATGCACACTATAAAGATGAGCTTCATGTCTACCATGCAAGCACTAATGACTGCAACTGAAGCAAAAAAACATACCCTGTGTCTTGGGGTTACCCACAGAGCAGTTAGAGCTTCCCATTCTTCATCTGAGACATCCTTAACAGGGGACTTGATGCTGACTTCATTTGCTGGTACATTGTCGAAGTAGTCCCTTTTCAGGATGTAGCGCCTGTTCTTCGACACTTTCCGCAGTATGTCATAGCAAGCCTTCTGGATGTCTTCTGACTCTATGTCCATGTTGAAATTTGCCTACAAAGCAAACAAGGGCAAGGACGAGGTTAGTTATCATGAACTGTGAACAATCAAGCAAGCACTCCTATCATCTAACAAATGAACTGGTGATGAAGAAGATTACCCCCATCTTTCCAACGAAGTCGACCAACAAATTATCATCCCTCTTGTACAACTTGAAATGCGGAAGGAGTGGCATCTGGCCTCTTGCAAGCATTCCACCCTCCGATGCAAACTTGGCAACAGGCAAAGGCTTCTCAGGACGTTTCAGCCCTCGAGGAATCTCAATGGTAAGCTTGACTCCCATCCCCTTGCAAATCTGCTCCAGCCCGGTGCCCTTCCTTTTACGGCCACCTGCAGCAGTGGTTCCACCTGAATAGCATACATACAAAGATCATGTCAGAAAGCAAAGACACATCCAAAAGAGTTTATAAAGATAAACAAAAAGGCAAGAGATAGTGTGGACAGCTGTCCAACAAAAACTTGCCTTCATCATCCTCGGGATCAAGAAAACCATCGAATCAAAGCGCCGATGGTCCATGACATCGGATGCGAGAGGACCTGTGTCCCAGCGAACAGTGCTTCCTTCATCGATCCTTTCATCAATCTGCGGTGAGCTACTGCGATTGTTGCGGGGCGGAGTATCTTCATTGTTCATTGCAGACGCTTCACTTGATGTCCTCCTGGTGACTCTTTTGGAAGGAGCCTCAGCAACAGGTTCCAGATGCCTCTTTCTCCCTCCCGGAGCATCAACAAACACTCTACCAGGAGGCATTGAACTTTGTTCCTTTTGCAACCTCTTACTCCTCCTCCCTGGGCTTGTCTTTCTAACAGAAGCCTTTTTCTTTCTACTCTTGGGATCCTTCAATGCCTCGCAAAAATAGCAAAACAAAATGGCATTACATCACATGTTATAGCAAAACAGAAATAAGAAAACAGATACAAGTAATGCCAGCCCTCCAAAGATGATAAGCAGAATGCACCTTCTCAATGTGTTCCCCTATACTCCTTTCAACCTCCCCATCCTCCTGGTCAACCAATTGGTCATTGCTCGGATGATAATCTGAGCTCTCGCCTTGTGTTATGGCAGATGACTCATCATTTGAAAGTGTGGAACCACCTCCACCTCGACCACCATGTGACTTCCTAAATATTGACACTACGGCGGGAATACCCAGGGACTGCAAGACACGGTTGTTCCGCATCATTGTCCTAGCCCTCTCCTTCTCTAACTCGGTGAGGGGCGCTTCTTTACATGTATGAGAAAAATATGTAACCATTAGATTGATGGTTGAAATGCATAGAAGCAAGCCAACTCGAACAACTAAGGTAAATTGTTTAATCATAGCAATTATCAGCTTTTAGTTTCATTTAATCCTAGGGTACAGAAATATTCAGACAGAACAAAAAAACCCCAGCACCCGATTATAAGCATCAATTAGACACAATGATGTTAGGATGAAGCCGCATACCAGCCAGCTGCTTCTTCCCAGTCTTTGCCATGCCTGATGTTGATGGGTTGGATATGTGCTGGCACGAAAATAATAAAAATTAGTGACAGAAGATACAACATATGGATGCAATTAAAGAACCAAGCAACATAGGTTCATGTTGATCAACAATCACCTGGTTCACCTTGCTCCTTGAAGTAGGTCAGACCTTGATAGTATTACCTAAGAAGATAACAGGTTATAATCATTAGACATATCCCTTCATACAATAATAGACATGTACACAGATAAAGCTGTAGGAATGTACAGATAAACAGGAAAACCAAACTTTGTTTGGGAGAAGTTTCATCAACACAGGGTAAAAGGGCAATATAAATATTCATCGACGAAATATAAAAGGGCATGCCTTGGTAAAGATCTATACCAAGCAAGATCCGCAGCAGGTAATCATATTATGTACACTAGTTGCAGCAAGAAAGATATGTAGCAGCTAATCATACATGGACTGCAGTAAACTAGATGTACAATCTACAGAGCCCAAGCCAAGTAAAATCCCCCAGCAATCACAGACTGGTTGCAGCGAGACCCATGCCAGGCAAGATCCGCATCACTAATTGACTGGTTGCATACAACAAGCAAGATCGGCAGCGGGTAATAATACAAGGACTGCAGTAAACCAGATCTAAATTCTACAGAGCCTGAGCCAAGCAAGATCCGCTGCAATCATCGACTGGTTGCAGCAAGACACATGCCAAGCAAGATCCGAAGCAACCGATGGACTAGTTGCATACAGCAAGCAAGATCGGCTGCAGGTAATCATATAGGGACTGCAGAAAACGAAATCTAAAATCTACAGAGCCTGAGCCAGGCAAGATCCGCAGCAATCATCGACTGGTTGCAGCAAGACACATGCCAATCAAGATCGGAAGCAACCATGGACTGGTTGCAGCAAGAACCATGACAGGCCGAGCAACCCTGGCCCTGGACAAGCCAAGGAAACAAGCCATGCCACGAAATCCCTAACCCTAACCATTCCATGCCAAGCAAACCCTAACCCTAGCCATGGCCGACGAAACCCTAAGCAGGCCAAGAAAAGGCCATATAAGAGGGGAGGGAGGGGTCGGGTTGAGGAGGGAACTCGCCTGTAGATCTTGTGGCGAGCATCTACGCACGCGCGGCCATCGTCGGTGGGTAGCTCTCCGCTCGTCCGCACGTCGGAGCGCCGCTCGTCGGTGGCCGTCGGCGGGTGGGGATGAGCGGAGTGGGAGGGGAATTGGGGTTCGTATCGCACTGGAGTGGGAGGGGAATTGGGGAATTGAGGGAGCTCGTACAGGATTTGACTGAAATGTCCCATCTTTCCAGCTTAGGTTAGTGGCGTTTCGTACATTTGCCCTCCTTTCCAGCTTAGGTTAGTGGCGGGTGATACGTCTCCAACGTATCTATAATTTCTTATTGTCGAGGTTTTGACCACGGCAGATGCTACAGGGTAGCACATGAGAGGTATGGAGCAAGGCGGCGTTGGAGATTCCGGAAACGAGTCGGCACACGAAGTACCCAGGTTCGCGTCCCCTCGGTGGAGGATCGCTACGTCCCGCTATAAATCTACTATGATCATAGTGTCGCCGCCGTTAGGCGACTTGCTTGGTGGTAGCCGCCGGAGGCGAGGGGGAGATTGTATCTAATCCGAGATTACATGTATGATGAGATGCTCCTATGTGGGGTGCCCCCGGTGGCTTTATATAGGCAGCCACCTAGGGTTTACGGGTATAAGGCCTCTTGGGCTTGCTACGCTTCCTTCATGGGCCTGCATGGTCCAGGTCGCTCCTAAGCTTCGTCGCCGTGGCGCTTGGTCCGGCCGCCCGCCGACCGGAGCTGTCCCGGGCTGTCTTCAACCGGCGAGTGAGCCGGGTGATGGACCCCCTAGGGCGTATCCCCATCAGTAGTCCCCGAGCGCGTCGTGGATTCGGCGCGGGCTTGAGGCAAGGAGCGAAGAGGCTTGGCGATGGACTGTGGCGAATCGGCGATGGGCTCCTGAAATAGAGGAAATAACCGTGAAGCAGGAGGCGGTCGAAGTGAGCCAGTCGGTGTAGGACAGTCGGCGTGAACAAGTTGGTGTGAAGCAGCCATTGGGAGTCAGTCGGCGAGGAATTCGGTCGTGGTGAAGGAGTTGATGAAGCCGTCGGCTGCGGGGAGCTTGGCGAGTCAGCTGAGTAGGTCCAGTCGGCTATGGGTGAATCCCTGGGCGAGACGAGTCCTCTCCGAGAGAGTATCGGAGCACCGCGAGCCAAAGTAGTAGCCCATAGGTTGTTGATGAAGAAGTCGTCGAGTTGCGAATATATCAGCATGGTGGTGACCTGGGCGTTGCTTCGGAGCAATGTCGCTGTTGAGCCCCAAGTGTAGATGTTATGCCGCCGCGAGTGGACGCAGACATGACCAAGCCGAGCGGTGATGGTGTTGATGTAGCAGTATTCCTCGGTAATCTATATGTATAGTTGTACCGTACGGAACACGCTGCCAGCAGCCGACGTTGCCGAGTCGCACATAGACGACACCATGTGTATTTAGCCGTAAATTGCCAACAGCAGATGTTCCAATGCAGAAGACTAGACTAGAAGAGCGGACGTAAACGACATTTTTAACTGTGGAAGCTGGCGGCACGGCATGAAGCATTAGTCTTCCTTGAATTTCATGCACGAACATGCCATCCGGTCTTGCTCCTCACGTGGAGGCGTACCAATTGCTTGAAGATGACTTGTTCCTTTTCTTTTGGTAAGTTCACGAAGCAGACAAGAAGCCATTAAGTGACCTTGAGATTTGATCTTGGAGAGCTGCTCACGTTGTTTCCCGTGACACCGGATTAACACGGCGCAACCATGGCAATCAGGCATCATTTCAAGCGCTGCGCCTCATCTATTTGTTGAGCCCGGTCTGTAGTACCATTGTTGGCTGCTCGATATACTGGGATGTAACTATCCAGGTATCTGGGCGGCCTTGGCGGAGGCAGCGACGAGCCGCGGCGACGAGGTCACCGCTGTTATTGTTTGATGTAGACGTGATGGATATAATAGGCTGCGACCAAGGGCAAGCGTCGATGTCGAACCCTCGGACGCAGCAGTCACAACTTGTTGGCGAGATATCATTGCGCTGGATATGCGCTCAGTATATCTAGTGGATGCAGTCCCCGAGGCTCGAGGCGGCTTCGATGAAGGCGGCTTGAGTCTTCTTTCCTTGATATCTCGGTGTGTCATCCAAGCGAAGTGAGTCCGCGAGTGCGGCGAGAGCGAATCTCGGAGAGCAGCGACTGGTGAATCCCCGAGCGTGGCGATGGCGAGCTGCGGAGGCCGATGATGATGAGCCCGGGAGACTGACGACCGGCGATGATGAGCCCGGGAGACTGACGACCGGCGAGTCCCCGACCGTGGCGATGACGAGCCCGGGAGACCGGCGTCCGGCGAGTCTCCGAGCGTGGCGATGACGAGCCCGGGAGACCGGTGATGACGAGTCCGGGAGACTGGCGACCGGCGAGTCCCCGAGCGTGGCGATGAAGAGGTCGGGCGATCGGCGAGTAGCGTTGTCTGTAGCGCGCCGAGTCCCTCGAGCATGGCGAGTGGCGAGCCGCGGAGGCTAGCGAGTGGCGAGCCGTGGAGGCTGGCGACTAGCGAGTCCTGGAGACAGTCGTCCGGCCAGTCCCCGAGCGTGGCGAAGGTGCAGGCGATGTTGATGGCAAGGATGGCGAGTAGGTCGCCACTGCTGGTGCTGTTTCTGCGGAAAGAAAATAAAACAATTGTTTTGTATGGGCCAGTGTTAGGGCGTTGAATTTGTAAAAATGTAATGAGCAATGTCGCTGTGGCGACTAAGTAGTTTTATGCATGTCGCTGTGTTCCCCAGTCGCTTAGGCGATCCCGATGAAGGCTACCGCTTGACTGTTTTCCTTGCTGAGCTGGGCGTCCCCAGTCGTAGTACGTAGTCATATAGCGTGAGTAGCAGCCTCATGGGTGGCGTTTATTTGACGCTGTTTTTTATAGCGTGCCTCTCGTCGTGGCCCGTGGGGCCAGTCGCGTGGCGACTCCAAAGGGGTTCTTGATTTGGCGTGTTTTCCTTGGCGAGCCGCGGGTCCGTTTTGCGGGGTCCCTAGTCGAAGTACTTAGCCGTTCAAGTCACCTGCCTAAGGTAGAGGAGGGCGATTTGTTTGCCTGATGATTGCGGAGGCGAGTCGCATCTCGTGGCCCGGGAGGCCAGTCGCTTAGCGACCCCAAGGAGGGCTCCATACTCGGCGTTTTTCCTGGACACGTTGGGCCGCTGTGGCGACCTCGCTAGCGCAGTACTTAGCTTTTCAGGTCGCTCTGTCCAAGGTAGAGAGGGACATGGGTGCCCGGAGGCAGAGCCGAGCCGGTCATCTTGGCCCGTAAGGCCAGTCGAGCGTGCGACTCCAATGGAGGTCCTTCCCCTGGCGTCGTAGTGGTCGAGCCGGAGCTCGCACTACTTAGCCAATTCGGGCTTCTCTGCCAAAGGTTGATGACGGCAATTGAAATTTCATCCCGAAGGAAGAGGACACCCAGTGGTGAGGTGCGCAGCATGACGCAGAGCTCTCTTTGGCGACTCGGAGTTGGCGAGGTCGACGCGGCGGACATGGTCTACGCGGCGGACTGGGGCGCGCCGTGGCGCAGTGGGCATAGCGGACACGGGGTCGACGCTGTGGAAGCGGTCGCTCTGGGCGAAGTCGGCGCGGCGGAGTCATGCTCAACGCGGCGGACTGAGGCGCGCCGTGGCGCGAGTCGACGCAGCGGACACAGGGTCGACGCTGTGGACAAAGTTGTGTTGTGGCGAGCGGCGAGGTCGGGCGACTGGCGAGTAGCGCTGTCTGTAGCGCGCCGAGTCCCCGAGCGTGGCAAGTGGCGAGCTCGGGCGATCAGCGACTGGCGCTGTCTGGAGCGCGTCGAGTCCCCAAGCGTGGCAAGTGGCGAGCTCGGGCGATCAGCGACTGGCGCTGTCTGGAGCGCGTCGAGTCCCCGATCGTGGCGAGTGGCGAGCTCGGGCGACCAACGCTGTCTGCAGCGTGCCGAGTCCCCGAGCGTGGCGGGTAGCAAGAAAGACACCAGCCCGTGTTGCGGCGGCGACGAATCCACGACGAACGAGGCCCTGAGTCTGGCGAGTAGTTGGTGCTGCGGCGACGTGGCGAGGCGAGTCCATGGCGGGTAAGTACGTGACGGCTGGTTCGCCGATGAGTCCGCGCTGGGCGAGTACATGCGTATTGATAGCATCACGCAAAAGATCAGTATGAATAAATTAATTATTTAACAGAATAATTACTGAAATTGAGAAAGTAGACGGATGTCAGATCCATCATCACCGCCCCTATGCAAAGCATGAAAGGCCGGTTCATTGCTACATCGGGTCGATGGCTTGCATGCACACGATCTAGCCAACTCAACTTTCTCTTCCTTGCTGGACAAGATCACGTGGGCTTAATTTTCTTGGGACATGATCCGTATGATGCCAAGAGGATCAACCTTCTGCTGCAGCTCCTGTCGTGAAACAACAGGCTATTGCCGACCAACGATCAAGTGATTACATGAATAAAGAGAAACAAGTACAACTGCAATTAGGTGTATTTATGAAATATAATAAACACTTGTAAAGACATGCGACTTGTGGATTAATAACACGCATTGTTAAATGACCGGTCGGCAGTATGAAAGGTTTATGCGTATCTTTTCATGAGTAGGCAGACCTCCAGCATCAAACGCTTGCCGGGTAACAGGGACGCGATGCCAGCCGTTGAACCCGGGGACAAGGTTGGCTTTTTGGTACCCATCCTCACTACTTCGACGGACACGAATAAACATCAGACAAAACTGAAACCGATCCCAATTATGGTTATGTAGTCCGTAAGAGAATTGTATGCGACTGCGTGATCGATTTTGTAGATTGAACCAATATGTAGATATGTTTTAAACTTGTACATCATATACGAATATGTAAATGAACTTAGATGTTAAACTCTGGCAGCGCCGAGCGTTGCGAGCCGATGGTGACGACACGGCGGGCGAGTGCGTGTCGGCGGTCCGCGCTGGCGAATCCGCACTCGGCGAGTCGGCGGCGGGCGGATCTGCACTGGGCGTGTCCGCGCTAGGTGAGTGCGCGGCAAGCATAGGACAATCGCCGGATCGCCTCGTCTCCGTGGATAAATTCTTCCGTGGCATGCACATAAGAAACCACGTATGCCGGATTAGATTAAGGCTTAATATAATAGTTAAAGGTAGAACACAACAAGGAGAATATAGATTGAATAAAAGAAACCAATCAATGCGTCGATCATGTGCGCTCCCTTTTTTCCTGGCTGTTTCATCGAGCATTGCTGCTTTCATATGAATGAGCGGAGAATTTCCTCACGCCATGGGGCAGCAATCCTGAAGGAATTCTTGCATCGGAAGATGCGGCGGATCAAGCCACGCGTGTGCGCGTCGGGGGCGCTGCTGATCATCTCTGCTGATCATCTCGGAGAGGCAGACGCAATCTAGCTGCTTTTTTTTTTTCTTGTTCTTATCTAGTCGCCAGGCTATTTACATGCCTCTTTTCTTTCCTGGCGGGGCTGCGCGTGGTTGCGCGCATGTCGGCCGTGGCGGAGACATGGATGATCGTGACGACGAGTAGGTGGCGACGAGTCCGCGGCCGGCGAGTCCATGGTAGGCGACGGGCGAGTGCGCGATGGCGGATCCGGGCTGGCGAGTTCGCGCTAGACGCGTCGTCGGCGAGCAGCCCCGCGTCATGGCATGTATCCAAACAGCCGAGTCGGCACGCCTTCCATGATCGATTTGTTTCTTCGGGACTCCATTGTAAACCAAATAAACATGCACGCACCACGAAGAATTAGAAACGGGTAAGATAGTAAATTGAGAGAGCAATTATTAGTAAAGAGAAAGAAATAAATTAGACAGAGAAAACCAATCTATGTCCGTATAGAGTTTTCCTGCTGGATTTGGGTCTTGATCTCGTGGTGTGGGACGCCTGCTGCTGCTTTACGCGGAAACAGCTTTCGATCGATCCGGCTCTCCATACCAGCTTTTGTCAGCGAAGAAAGGAACCGCGTTGGGTTGAACTCTGTCAACAAATTCTTTAGGTAGTGCATGCACACGAAGAGGCAACATGCAAAGTATTAGATCTGATACAGTAATAACGGATGCGACAATTAATGGGAGAGAGAAGGAGATGGGATTGTATAGAAAAAAACAATCTGCCGTGCTCATCAATTCCTTAAGTCTTTGACCGGCCTGGCAGAACTCTTGGGATGCAGGTTGGATTCTTTTCACGCGCGCACAGCTCCGAGTAGAAGCCTGCACATCGATCGCACGAGAGCAACCCGCGCGTAGCTCCAGCCGTTCCGATGTGCCGATCAGGATTCAAGGCGATGTCGTGGCTTTTCCGATCTTGAATCTTGGTGGCGACTCGGACGCGACAGGATCAGCCACGCCGCCGCGAAGTCGCTGACCACGGAATCAGCTGAAGAAAATGGATCGGCCAGATGCGATCCGGCCGCCATCGGAGACGAGGATGGGTCTCGCCCGGATCACCACTCCAAGCACCGCATGCCCCACGGTGGGCGCCACTGTCGAGGTTTTGACCACGGCAGATGCTACAGGGTAGCACATGAGAGGTATGGAGCAAGGCGGCGTTGGAGATTCCGGAAACGAGTCGGCACACGAAGTACCCAGGTTCGCGTCCCCTCGGTGGAGGATCGCTACGTCCTGCTATAAATCTACTATGATCATAGTGTCGCCAGCGTTAGGCGACTTGCTTGGTGGTAGCCGCCGGAGGCGGAGGGGGAGATTGTATCTAATCTGAGATTACATGTATGATGAGATGCTCCTATGTGGGGTGCCCCTGGTGGCTTTATATAGGCAGCCACCTAGGGTTTACAGGTATAAGGCCTCTTGGGCTTGCTACGCTTCCTTCATGGGCCTGCATGGTCCAGTCGCTCCTAAGCTTCTGTCGCCAGGGCGCTTGGTCCAGTCGCCCGCCGACTGGAGCTGTCCTGGGCTGTCTTCAACTGGCGAGTGAGCTGGGTGATGGACCCCCTAGGGCGTATCCCCATCACTTATGTTCCATGCTAGTTTTATGACAATATCTACATGTTTTATCCATACTTTATATCGTTTTGATGCATTTTCCGGAACTAACATATTAACAAGATGCCACAGTGCCAGTTTCTGTTTATTATGTCTGTTTATTGCAGAAAAGGCCCAAAAACCAAAGTGCTCGGAAAATCCAGAAAAATCACAGAAATTCTATTTCGCCAGAAGACTCACGGAGCCAGAAGGGCCAGACCAGGAGGGAGGCCGCCCCACCCTATGGTGTGGGCCCCTCGGGACTCCACCGACGCTGCCCTTTCGCCTATATATTCCTCGCGACGCGAAAACCCTACATCAATCAATCATACTTCAGAAAGACTCCAGGGGCGCCGCCGCCATCGCGAAACTCCGTTTCGGGGGCAGAAGTCTCTGTTCCGGCACGCCGCCGGGACGGGGAATTGCCCCCGGAGTCATCTCCATCGACACCACCGCCATCTTCATCGCCGTTGCTGTCTCCCATGATGAGGAGGGAGTAGTTCTCCCCCGAGGCTAAGGGCTCTACCGGTAGCTATGTGGTTCATCTCTCTCTCCCATGGTGTGATCTTTATGTGATCATGAGCTTTGTGATCTAGTTGAATATGTAGATGTTACTCTTGTCTATTATGCACTCTAGAGGTTACTTTAATATGAACTCCGGATTCACTCTCCACGGTGTGACGGTGAAAGTGTGCGCATCGTGTGTGATTCCTTTATGAAGTTGTGGAGCTTGTTTACTCCGGCTTGAGGGTGCTCTTGTAGCCCTACACAATGAATGGTGTTTGTTATCCAACAAGAGAGTGTTTGAGATTAGAATTTATTTATTTAGTTATGTGATCATTGTTGAGAGTGTCCACTAGTGAAAGTATGATCCCTAGGCCTTGTTTCTAAGCATTGAAACACCGTTTCCAACAAGTTCTGTTACATGTTTGCTTGCTGCCATCTTTATTTCAGATTGCAATTACTACTTATAATCATCCATATTACTTGTATTTCACTATCTCTTCGCCGAACTAGTGCACCTATACATCTGACAAGTGTATTGGGTGTGTTGGGGACACAAGAGACTTCTTATATCTTAATTGCAGGGTTGCTTGTGAGGGATATCTTTGACCTCTACCTCCCTGAGTTCGATAAACCTTGGGTGATCCACTTAAGGGAAACTTGCTGCTGTTCTACAAACCTCTGCTCTTGGAGGCCCAACACTGTCTACAGGAATAGAAGCGTGCGTAGACATCAAGCTATTTTCTGGCGTCGTTGCCGGGGAGGTAAGGTAAAAGGTATTCACATCCTCCTACTACTAAGCTATTTCCTAGCACTGTTGCCGGTGTGTGAGTGCTCGAAGCTATTTCCTTTAGATCCTGCAATTATATCTTTTTGTTTCTTGTTTTTATTTCACTAGTTAGGCTTAATGGAAAACAACAAAAATATTAGAGATCCTTATAGTATCTATCTTGAGTTAGGACATGAGGTGTTTGAAGAGAAAATTAAAAAACCTATGGAACTTTATATGCATAATAATGGCAATGTTATTAGTATGAATGCTTTGAACACCATTGTTGCTAATGCTATGGAAAATTCTAAGCTTGGGGAAGCTGGTTTTGATGAGCATGATATTTTTAGTCCCCCAAGCATGGAGGAGAAAATTTACTTTGATGATACTTTACCTCCTATATATGATGATTACAATGATGACTATCATATTTTCAGTCCACCTACTATTGAGGAGAAAATTAATTATGATTACAATATGCCTCCTATATATGATGATTATGGTGATGAGAATAATAATGATAGCTATTTTATTGAATTTTCTCCCACTACAATTAATAGTAATGACTATGCTTATGTGGAGATTAATAATTTTATGCATGTAGCTCATGTTAAGAATGTTTCATGTGATAGTTATATTATTGAGTTTGTTCATGTTGCTACTGAAAGTTATTATGAGAGAGGGAAACATGGTTATATGCATCTTAATAATATTAAGTTTCCCCTCTTTATGTTGAGAATCTTGAAGTTACGCTTGTGTTGCTTTTCTATGCTTATTGCATTATGCTTACATGACTTGTTTATTTACAAGATTCCTTTGACTTGTTTATTTACAAGATTCCTTTTCATAGGAAGTGGGTTAGACTTAAAAGTGTTTCTTATTTGCTTTTGATGCTCTCTTTTGCTTCAACTCTTATTTCTCGAGAGCATCATTAAAATTACTGAGCCCATCTTAATGGCTATAAAGAAAGCACTTCTTGGGAGATAACCCATGTTTTTATTTTGCTACTATTTTGTTGTGTCTTGGAAGTTGTTACTACTGTACCAACCTCTCCTTATCTTTATTTTATTGCATTGTTGTGCCAAGTAAAGTCTTTGATAGTAAGGTTGATACTAGATTTGAATTTCTGCGCAGAAACAGATTTCTTGCTGTCACGAATTTGAGTAGATATCTCTGTAGGAAACTCAGAAAAATCAGCGAAAATTCATGAGTGATCCTCAGATATGTACGCAACTTTCATTCAATTTGAGCTTCTTCATCTGAGCACGTTAAGTGCCTCTAAAAATTCGTCTTTACGGATCGTTCCGTTTTGACAGATTCTGCCTTTTATTTCACATTGCCTCTTTTACTGTGTTGGATGGATTTCTTTGTTCCATTAACTTTCAGTAGCTTTGGGTGATGTCCAGAAGTGTTAGGAATGATTGTGTCCTCTCTGAACATGTCAATTTTTGATTATGCACTAACCCTCTAATGAGTTTGCTTTGAGTTTGGTGTGGAGGAAGTTTTCAAGGGTCAAGAGAGGAGAATGATACAATATGATCAAGAAGAGTGAAAAGTCTAAGCTTGGGGATGCCCCCGTGGTTCATCTCTGCATATTTCAAGAAGACTCAAGCATCTAAGCTTGGGGATGCCCAAGGCATCCCCTTCTTCATCGACAACTTATCAGGTCACCTCTAGTGAAACTATATTTTTATTCCGTCACATCTTATGTGCTTTACTTGGAGCGTCTGTGTGCTTTTATTCTCGTTTTGTTATTTTCATTCTATGAATAAATTCGAATCCTAGCAATCCATGTGTGGGAGAGAGACACGCTCCGCTTTTTCATTTGAACACTAGTGTTCTTTGTTTTACTTTAATATTCATGGCTAAAGTTGAAAGCCGCCTCATTGCTATTTGGTTGGAAACAGAAAATGCTCCATGTGGTAATTGGTATATTGTCTTGAATAATTTGATACTTGGAAATTGTTTTGAGATCTCAAATAGATCATGTTTAAGCTCTTACATCATGTGGTTTAAACCTATTAGTGGAGAATTACTGTAGAGCTTGTTGGAATTTGGTTTGCATGATTGGTCTCTCTAAAAGTCTAGATATTTTCTGGTAAAGGTGTTTGAACAACAAGGAGACAGTGTAGAGTCTTATAATACTTGCAATATGTTCTTATGTAAGTTTTGTTGTACCGGTTCATACTTGTGTTTGCTTCAAACAACCTTCCTAGCCCAAAGCCTTGTACTGAGAGGGAATGCTTCTCGTGCATCCAAAACCTTGAGCCAAAACTTATGCCATTTGTGTCCACCATAACTACCTACTATGTGGTATTTTTTCTGCCATTCAAAGTAAATTGCTTGCGGGCTACCTTTAAAATTTCATTCCTTGTCTTTGCAATACATAGCTCATGGGAAAATAGCTTAAAAAACTATTGTGGTATTGAATATGTCGCTTATGTATCTTATTTCTTATAAGTTGCTTGTTGAGCGGTAACCATGTTTCTAGGGACGCCATCAACTATTACACCTTTGAATATCATGTGAGTTGCTATGCATGTTCGTCTTGTCTGAAGTAAGGGTGATTTATCATGATTAAATGGTTTGAGTATGCATATTGTTAGAGAAGAACATTGGGCCGCCAACTAAAGCCATGTATCATGGTGGAAGTTTCAGTTTGGACATTAATCCTCAATCTCTTATGAGAATATTATTTGTTGTTGAATGCTTAAGCATTAAAGAGGAGTCCATTATCTGTTTTCTATGTTGTCCCGGTATGGATGTCCTTAAGTTGAGATCTATCAAAAACGAGAAATCAAATACGATCTATCTCCTTGGACCTCTGTACAGGTGACATAGAGGTACCCCTTTGTGATACTTGGTTGAAACATATGTAATGCAATGATAATCCATGGAAATCCGAGCTAATTAGGACAAGGTGTGAGCACTATTGGTATTCTATGCATGAGGCTTGCAACTTATAGGATGTTTTATGCATAACACATATGAATTATTACTACCGTTGACAAAATTGTTTCTATGTCTTCAAAATAAAAATCTCTAGCACAAGAGTAATCTCTGCTTCCCTCTGCGAAGGGCCTTTCTTTTACTTTATGTTGAGTCAGTTTACCTACTTCTTTCTATCTTAGAAGCAAACACTTGTGTCAACTGTGTGCATTGATTCTTACATACTTGCTTATTTGCATTCATCATATTACTTTGTGTTGACAATTATCCATGAGATAAACATGTTGAAGTTGAAAGCAACTGCTGAAACTTATATCTTCCTTTGTGTTGCTTCAAAACCTTCTATTAAGAATCTATTGCTTTATGAGTTAACTCTTATGCAAGACTTATTGATGCTTGTCTTGAAAGTACTATTCATGAAAAGTCTTTGCTATATGATTCAGTTGTTTAGTCATTATTTTACCATTGCTTTGAATCACTTCATTCATCTCATATGCTTTACAATAGTATTGATCAAGATTATGATAGTAGCATGTCACTTCAGAAATTATCCTTGTTATCGTTTACCTACTCGAGGGCAAGTAGGAACTAAGCTTGGGGATGCTTGATACGTCTCCAACGTATCTATAATTTCTTATGTTCCATTCTCGTTTTATGACAATATCTACATGTTTTATCCATACTTTATATCGTTTTGATGCATTTTCCGGAACTAACCTATTAACAAGATGCCACAGTGCCAGTTTCTGTTTATTATGTCTGTTTATTGCAGAAAAGGCCCAAAAACCAAAGTGCTCGGAAAAATCCAGAAAAATCACAGAAATTCTATTTCGCCGGAAGACTCAAGGAGCCGGAAGGGCCAGGCCGGAGGAGGCCCGGGGCCTCCTCCCCGAGCAGCCGGCGCGGCTCGGAGGGGGCGCCCCACCCTATGGTGTGGGCCCCTCGGGACTCCACCGACGCTGCCCTTTCGCCTATATATTCCTCGCGACGCGAAAACCCTACATCAATCAATCATACTCCAGAAAGACTCCAGGGGCGCCGCCGCCATCGCGAAACTCCGTTTTGGGGGACAGAAGTCTCTGTTCCGGCACGCCGCCGGGACGAGGAATTGCCCCCGGAGTCATCTCCATCGACACCACCGCCATCTTCATCGCCGTTGCTGTCTCCCATGATGAGGAGGGAGTAGTTCTCCCCCGAGGCTAAGGGCTCTACCGGTAGCTATGTGGTTCATCTCTCTCTCCCATGGTGTGATCTTTATGTGATCGTGAGCTTTGTGATCTAGTTGAATATGTAGATGTTACTCTTGTCTATTATGCACTCTAGAGGTTACTTTAATATGAACTCCGGATTCACTATCCACGGTGTGACGGTGACAGCGTGCGCATCGTGTGTGATTCCTTTATGAAGTTGTGGAGCTTGTTTACTCCGGCTTAAGGGTGCTCTTGTAGCCCTACACAATGAATGGTGTTTGTTATCCAAAAAGAGAGTGTTTGAGATTAGCATTTATTTATTCAGTTATGTGATCATTGTTGAGAGTGTCCACTAGTGAAAGTATGATCCCTAGGCCTTGTTTCTAAGCATTGAAACACCGTTTCCAACAAGTTCTGTTACATGTTTGCTTGCTGCCATCTTTATTTCAGATTGCAATTACTACTTATAATCATCCATATTACTTGTATTTCACTATCTCTTCGCCGAACTAGTGCACCTATACATCTGACAAGTGTATTGGGTGTGTTGGGGACACAAGAGACTTCTTGTATCTTAATTGCAGGGTTGCTTGAGAGGGATATCTTTGACCTCTACCTCCTTGAGTTCGATAAACCTTGGGTGATCCACTTAAGGGAAACTTGCTGCTGTTCTACAAACCTCTGCTCTTGGAGGCCCAACACTGTCTACAGGAATAGAAGCGTGCGTAGACATCAGCGGGCGGATTCAAAACATTTCGGTGGAGCTGGCGGGAGAAGCTGGGCGCGCGGGAGAGTTTTGGGGTTTTGGAGCCTATCTTTTTTTTGGAAGATTTTGGCTCTATCAATTTATTTAAGTAGGAGGGAATTTTTGGGGCATTTTTGTGCAAAATAATAATAATTAAATGCGCAATAATGCATATAATTTGGTGTAGGTTAAAATATTTTTAAAAACAGAATATCATGTTATTAAACGTGTGTCACCTTCATTCCTTTAATGATAATAATATAGGGATATATGAAACTCCTAGAATCATTAATAAATTATATAAAAAAATCAGAAAATGTTTGGTTAATTAGGTCAAATTATATATGTCTCTTGCACACACTAAGTATATGCTTATCGTAAGGCATATGCAAGCTTTATCCCATTCTATATACATCAAGATTCCGAACGTGGTAGTCTCCGATCGTGAAGGATTCTCCTAGAATGTCGTCTCCGCTCGACTTTTTGGCTCCGTTTACTTTGCCAACTGTGCAAAACGTGGCCGCCGGGACATGCGGTATGGCCGTACCGGGCGCGCGCATGCACCCGTCCGCCAACGCCTGAAACGGAAAACATTTAGCACATAAAATGACATGTCCTAGACCTAAAAACATTTTTCCCTCCATTTATTGAGCGAAGGAAAGTGTGGCCCCAGTTCAAATCCGGTCAGTTTTTCCAGCGGATTCGGCGGGACACCGCAGGAAGCGGGAGGGATTCCCAGATGGCTACCGCGCGCATATGGCATGTGATAGGTGGTCCGTAGGAGGTATCCTACCTCTGCGCGCAGAGGTCTCGCGCAATACTAAAATGCGCACCATGTAGCTCCTTCACACAAAAAAAACCCTTCCGGCACCCCGAAAATGGAAAAACCGTCGCCCGTGGTTCGGATTGGAAATCCGCGACCGAGGCCTTGCTTCCCATCCTAAGGCCCACGCTCGTGACAAATATGGCCTCGTTCCGACAAACTATGTGGTGAAACGGGTCGTTTCCTACTCATTTCCCCTAAAAGCCAAAGAACTTCGGACGTGATAGCCCTATTCGAGAAGGGTTTTTCAAGATAATTGCCGTATCCCAATTCCATCTTTTGCAGTATTTACTAGGACACATAAAATGATGCTACGCGGCTCCGCTCGAATTTTTGGCTCGGTTTACTTTGCCAACTGTGCAAAACGTGGCGGCCAAGACATGCGGTATGGCCGTACCGGGCGCGCGCGTGCACCCGTCCGCCAACGCGCGAAACGGAAAACATTTAGCACATAAAATGACGCGTCCTAGACCTAAAAACATTTTTCCCTCCATTTATTGAGCGAAGGAAAGTGTGGCCCCAGTTCAAATCCGGTCAGTTTCCAGCGGATTCGGCGGGACACCGCAGGAAGCGGGAGGGATTCCCAGATGGCTACCGCACGCATATGGCATGTGATAGGTGGTGCGTAGGAGGTATCCTACCTCTGCGCGGAGGTATCGCGCAATACTAAAATGCGCACCATGTAGCTCCTTCACAAAAAAAACCCTTCCGGCACCCCGAAAATGGAAAAACCATCGCCCGTGGTTCGGATTGGAATTCCGCGACCGGGGCCTTGCTTCCCATCCTAAGGCCCACGCACGTGACAAATATGGCCTCGTTCCGACAAACTATGTGGTGAAACGGGCCGTTTCCTACTCATTTCCCCTAAAAGCCATAGAACTCCGGACGTGATAGCCCTATTCGTGAAGGGTTTTTCAAGATAATTGCCGTATCCCAATTCCATCTTTTCTAGTGGTTACTAGGACACATAAAATGACGCTACGCGGCTCCGCTCGACTTTTTGGCTCCGTTTACTTTGCCAACTGTGCAAAACGGGGCCGCCGGGACATGCGGTATGGCCGTACCGGGCGCGCGCGTGCACCCGTTCGCCAACACGCGAAACGGAAAACACTGAGCACATAAAATGACGCGTCCTAGACTTAAAAACATTTTTCGCTTCATTTATTGAGCTAAGGAAAGTGTGGCCCCGGTTCAAATCCGGTCAGTTTCCAGTGGATTCGGCGGGACACCGCAGGAAGCGGGAGGGATTCCCAGATGGCTACCGTGCGCATATGGCATGTGATAGGTGGTGCGTAGGAGGTATCCTACCGCTGCGCGGAGGTCTCGCGCAATACTAAAATGCGCACCATGTAGCTCCTTCACAAAAAAGCCCTTCCGGCACCCCGAAAATGGAAAAAACCATCGCCCGTGATTCGGATTGGAAATCCGCGACTGGGGCCTTGCTTCCCATCCTAAGGACCACGCACGTGCCAAATATGGCCTCGTTCTGACAAACTATGTGGTGAAACGCGTCGTTTCCTACTCATTTCCCCTAAAAGTCATAGAACTCCGGACGTGATAGCCCTATTCGTGAAGGGTTTTTCAAGATAATTGCCGTATCCCAATTCCGTCTTTTGAAGTGGTTACTAGGACACATAAAATGACGCTACGCGGCTCCGCTCGACATTTTGGCTCCGTTTACTTTGCCAACTGTGCAAAACGGGGTCGCCGGGACATGCGGTATGGCCGTACCGGGCGCGCGCGTGCACCCGTCCGCCAACGCGCGAAACGGAAAACATTTAGCATATAAAATGACGCTTCCTAGACCTAAAAACATTTTTCCCTCCATTTATTGAGCTGGCCCCAGTTCAAATCCGGTCAGTTTCCAGCGGATTCGGCGGGACACCGCAGGAAGCGGGAGGGATTCCCAGATGGCTACCGCGCGCATATGGCATGTGATAGGTGTTGCGTAGGAGGTATCCTACCGCTGCACGGAGGTCTCGCGCAATACTAAAATTCGCACCATGTAGCTCCTTTAGAAAAAAAGCCCTTCCGGCACCCCGAAAATGGAAAAACCATCGCCCGTGGTTCGGATTGGAAATCCGCGACCGGGGCCTTGCTTCCCATCCTAAGGCCCACGCACGTGCAAAATATGGCCTCGTTCCGACAAAATATGTGGTGAAACGGGTCGTTTCCTACTCATTTCCTCTAAAAGCCATAGAACTCCGGACGTGATAGCCCTATTCGTGAAGGGTTTTTCAAGATAATTGCCGTATCCCAATTCCGTTTTTTGAAGTGGTTACTAGGACACATAAAATGATGTCACGCGGCTCCGCTCGACTTTTTGGCTCCGTTTACTTTGCCAACTGTGCAAAACGGGGCCGCCGGGACATGCGGTATGGCCGTACCGGGCGCGCGCATGCACCCGTCCGCCAACGCGCGAAACGGAAAACATTTAGCACATAAAATGACGCGTCCTAGACCTAAAAACATTTTTCCCTCCATTTATTGAGTGAAGGAAAGTGTGTCCCCAGTTCAAATCTGGTCAGTTTCCAACGGATTCGGCAGGACAACGTAGGAAGCGGGAGGGATTCCCAGATGGCTACCGCGCGCATATGGCATGTGATAGGTGGTCCGTAGGAGGTATCCTACCTCTGCGCGGAGGTCTCGCGCAATACTAAAATGCGGACCATGTAGCTCCTTCACAAAAAAAGCCCTTCCGGCACCCCGAAAATAGAAAAACCATCGCCCGTGGTTCGGATTGGAAATCCGCGACCGGGGCCTTGCTTCCCATCCTAAGGCCCACGCACGTGCCAAATATGGCCTCGTTCCGACAAACTATGTGGTGAAACGGGCCGTTTCCTACTCATTTCCCCTAAAAGTCATAGAACTCCGGACATGATAGCCCTATTCGTGAAGGGTTTTTCAAGATAATTGCCGTATCCCAATTCCGTCTTTTGAAGTGGTTACTAGGACACATAAAATGACGCCACGCGGCTCTGCTCGACTTTTTGGCTCCGTTTACTTTGCCAACTGTGCAAAACGGGGCCACCGGGACATGCGGTATGGCCGTACCGGGCACGCGCATGCCCCCGTCCGCCAACGCGCGAAATGGAAAACATTTAGCATATAAAATTACGCGTCCTAGACCTAAAAACATTTTTCCCTCCATTTATTGAGCGAAGGAAAGTGTGGCCCCAGTTCAAATCCGGTCAGTTTCCATCGGATTCGGCGGAACACCGCAGGAAGCGGGAGGGATTCCCAGATGGCTACCGCGCGCATATGGCATGTGATAGGTGGTGCGTAGGAGGTATCCTACCGCTGCGCGGAGGTCTCGCGCAATACTAAAATGCGCACCATGTAGCTCCTTCACAAAAAAAGGCCTTCCGGCACCCCGAAAATGGAAAAACCATCGCCCGTGGTTCGGATTTGAAATCCGCACCCGGGGCCTTGCTTCCCATCCCAGGGCCCACGCACGTGCCAAATATGGCCTCATTCCGACAAACTATGTGGTGCCAGAGGCCGTTTGGTACGTCATTCCCCCTAAATGCCATAGAACTCCGGACGTGATAGCCCATTTCGTGAAGGGTCTTCCAAGAACATTGACGTATCGATCCCAATTCCATCTTTTGTACTAGTTAACATGACACATATAGGTGCACAAACAAGTTTGTGGGGGGGGGGGATTTCGACACTCGGAGTAGCGGGATCACGCCAAACGTGAATCTGTTGTCCCCGCGCGGTCTAGCCCATTGACTCGATCCCAACGGGGGTGGATCATTCTACTTTTTGCTTCAGTTGAGTTTGTTTATACCATAGGAACATGTAGTGGAAAGTTTTTGGCACATGCAATGTCAACATTCCCACAGGGTGACGCCACGCGGGAGTTCCCCCCTATACATCGCCAGTACCTTCCGAAGTGTCGTCTGCGCATTTCCGGGAAGCACCCCATACCCCGGGGTGTCAAATGCTGGACCTTGCAACATACCACAACATTTTTATGATTAGCATATAGGTGCACAAACAAGTTTGGGGGGGGGGGGGATTTCGACACTCGGAGTAGCGGGATCCCGCCAAACGCGAATCTGTTGTCCCCGCGGTCTAGCCTATTGACTCGATCCCAACGGGGGTGGACCATTATACTTTTTGCTTCATTTGAGTTTTTTTATACCATAGGAATATGTAGTGGAAAGTTTTTGGCACATGCAACGTCAAGATTCCCACAGGGTGACGCCACGCGGGAGTTCCCCCCTATACCTCGCCAGAACCTTCCGAAGTGTCGTCTGCGCATTTCCGGGAAGCACCCCATACCCCGGGGTGTCAAATGCTGGACCTTGCAACATACCACAACAATTTTATGCTTAGAATATAGGTGCACAAACAAGTTTGGGGGGTGGGGGGGATTTCGACACTCGGAGTAGCGGGATCACGCCAAACGTGAATCTGTTGTCCCCGCGCGGTCTAGCCCATTGACTCGATCCCAACGAGGGTGGATCATTCTACTTTTTGCTTCATTTGAGTTTGTTTATACAATAGGAATGTGTAGTGGAAAGTTTTTGGCACATGCAACGTCAAGATTCCCACAGGGTGACGCCACGCGGGAGTTCCCCCCTATACCTCGCCAGAACCTTCCGAAGTGTCGTCTGCGCATTTCCGGGAAGCACCCCATACCCCGGGGTCTCAAATGCTGGACCTTGCAACATACCACAACATTTTTATGCTTAGCATATAGGTGCACAAACAAGTTTGGGGGGGGGGGATTTCGACACTCGGAGTAGCGGGATCACGCCAAACGTGAATCTGTTGTCCCCGCGCGGTCTAGCCCATTGACTCGATCCCAACGGGGTGGATCATTCTACTTTTTTTCTTCATTTTGAGTTATTTTATACCATAGGAATGTGTAGTGGAAAGTTTTTGGCACATGCAACGTCAAGATTCCCACAGGGTGACGCCACGCGGGAGTTCCCCCTTATACCTCGCCAGAACCTTCCGAAGTGTCCTCTGCGCATTTCCGGGAAGCACCCCATACCCCGGGGTGTCAAATGTTGTACCTTGCAACATACCACAACATTTTTATGATTAGCATATAGGTGCACAAACAAGTTTGGGGGGATTTCGACACTCGGAGTAGAGGGATCCCGCCAAACGCGAATTTGTTGTCCCCGCGGTCTAGCCCATTGACTCGATCCCAATGGGGGTGGACCATTCTACTTTTTGCTTCATTTGAGTTTGTTTATACCATAGGAACATGTATTCGAAAGTTTTTGGCACATGCAACGTCAAGATTATTCCCACAGGTGACGCCAGGCGGGAGTTCCCCCTATACCTCGCCAGAACCTTTCCGAAGTGTCGTCTGCGCATTTTCGGGAAGCACCCCATACCGGAAGGAGGTTCTGGGCTTTCAACTAATTAAAAAGTACTTTTTACAAACCAGAAGCAATAGATGCTTCATAAAACAAATAACTAGGTACTTATTACAATAAGGAGGTTCTGGTTTCAAACTAAAAAGTACTTATTACAAATCAGAAGCAACAGATGCTTCGTAAAACAAACAGACGATAGAAGCAAAGTTTCTTGACAAGCAAATACAAATAATTAACTAGGCATGGATCTTGGGGAAGTCGTCAGTAATTGCGTGGCTTCGTCAGCCACGGATCATCACTCTTCCGGCTCTGCTGATCACTCATCTCCGTCGTCCACGGATCATCACTCTTCTGCTCATCACCAGTCCACGACTTCAGGTTCTGCCAATAATCACTACTCTTCGGCGCATCACTACTCTCCACCCACTGCTCATCATTCATCTTCCTCCGCTTTCCATGAGGGGGACTTTCCTGCTGGGTGTTGTCGCTGGAAGCTGGTGCCTTCAAGCTTGTTAGTTCAGCCTGCACGCTTGCAAGTTCAGCCTTTAACCTTGCTATTTCAGCTGCAGCATTTTTCTGTGCACGTTCAGCTTCGATCTCTGCTGCATTGCATTTGTCACACAGATGTCCCCACAGCGTGTCTTCCTTCTTGCAACCGGGGCAAAACACAAGGTAACGCAGGAAGAACCATATCTTAACGTAGAGCTGGTAGCTCACGTAAGCATCTTTAGCTGCATACTCCAGGTTTAAATCAGACAACGGCCGCTCTTCCCAGTAATCATGCCTCTCTGGAGGGAATTTGTTCTTCATCTGGCTGTATGACTCGTCGATGATGCTAGTTGCAAGACTAGCCATTCCTTCTCTCATTAAATATCCTCTGGCGTTGAGACCTTTGACGTGGACAAATTCCTGGATATCGATCCAGTTCTCCCTAGGAATTATAATCTTCTCGAAATATAACTTTTGAAAATCTGCTCTCTTGTCAACGGTGCAGAACACAATTCCTTGTTTTTGAAGGAATGAGCGCAGCGCCGGACATTCCCCGTTGGTCCTGAAAGCAAAAATTTAATACTTGCGAGATCAACACTTGAATAAAATTTGGGACTATGAAGCTATATGCATCTCATAGCTTGAATATAAAATTTGAATACATAAGCTTAGTAAGTTCATGATCATAAAATTATCTAGTCATAATTCATTTGGTACTAATAGAATGCATGAACCACACTTTTATGAAATGTGTAAGTGCAATTGTTTAGTCATTGAAATTTCATTTTGCATCATATAATTTTGAAACTAACAAAAGTCTATTAAATGCAAGATCAAGACTCCGGAAATTTGCTTGTGATAATTAATTTGGTATAATGAAATCCAAGTACATGCTAGATGAGCATATGGATAGATTCAATTTGATGCAAAAATTTAGTACTTGCGAGATCAACACTTGTATAAAATTTGGGAATACGAATGTTTAGTCTATGCAATCTCATAACTTGAATAAAATTGACATAAGTTTAGTAAGTGCATGATCAAGAGTCTGAAAATTATCTAGTCATAATCCATTTGGTACTAAAAGAATGCATGACCAACACTTTTATGAAATGTGTAAGTGCAATTTTTAGTCATTGAAATATCATTTTGCATCATATAATTTTGAAACTAACAAAAGTCTATTAAATGCAAGATCAGGACTCCGGAAATTTGCTTTGTGATAATTAATTTGGTATAATGAAATCCAGTACATGCTAGATGAGCATATGGATAGATTCAATCTGCAAGATCAGGACACCATGCTTTGTGGCTTTTGTTACACAAAATACGTAAACAAAACTAGTTTTGCAGCTAGCACGGTTTGTAGTTTAATTTGTTGCACCTAGCCCAAATGAACCAATTTGTAACTTGCTGTTGCACGAATTCCCAGCTAGAAAACACAGAAATATGACTCGGTCTGAAACTAAATTCACAATTCAACATCATATAGCTAAATACACGGTTCATTAACACAAGAATTATGGATAATCCCCTCTCCACAATTTCTTTCAATAAAATGCACAATCCCATATTCTTGAAACTGCCTTGCGAATTATGGTGCATGTGAGTTGCAATTTTCTCTCAAACAGAGAAAACAGAGCACTCGAGATTAACTAAAACAGATCAAGATTAACTAAAACAGAGCACTCGAGGGTGACTTGGTTCATCATGCACTAGCGATTAACTAAAATCTGAGCAAGATTAACTAAATCAGAGCAAGATTAACTAAATCAGAGCAAGATTAAGGTCTACAAACCAGGAATAGTGGCAGACGAGGACGTGGTTCCTCATGGATAGTTGAACGACGGCGAGGAAGTTTTCTAGTTCGTGGTTGGGGTCCTCCGGAGTGTACTCGAGATCCAATCCTACAAATTTGTTCTTTTTTTCTTCCGCATACCACTGCGCGTACATCTTTAGGTACTTGCTCATCGTCTTCTCCTCGTTTGTGTAGACAACATCGATCTCCTTGCCGCCATGGACGGTGAAGGTCCTGATCTGAGTAAAGGGCTGCATGGCTGACGGCGAAGGAGGGAGAAGCGGTTGCAGAACAGAGGAAGAGGAAGAAGAAGCGTCCATGGCGCGGAGGAGGCAGAAGCGGCGAGAAGAGGGTTTTTCGTCTAGTGGGAGGAGGAGTGGAACCGGCAAGAAGCGGAGAGAAATGAGTGGGAGGAGTGGAACCGTCAAGAAGCGGAGAGGCGGAGGAGGCAGAATTTCTGATTTATTAAAATTAGTAAAAACAGAGAATGAGGGTTCCATTTTACCTGCTGGCCCCTAATCCACATAAAATTACCGGAAATGGCCCAACCTAAGGGTATCTACTCGCTAGATGGCCCCACACGTCGCTGGGTGCCATTTTGCCCCACCCACCCCAAAATGTCCTATACCAAAAGCAACTTTCTCCCCCGTCTCACTCTCTCTCTCCCAACCCAGCCGCCACCGCCGCCTCTTCCTCTCCCAACTCCGCTCGCTCGTCGGCCACCACCTCCGCCCCGTCAAGCAGCATCGCCTCCGTCGGCCGAAGCTCCACCGCCTCCATCGGCCGAAGCTCGGTAGTTTGGGGGATGAGCGGGGATTTTCTAGGGTTTGCCGTACTTAATCTCGGGGGATTTTTGGGGTTTTTTTTGTCCGAGCGGCGATTTTCCTAGGGTTTGATCGATTCAAAGTAGATGCTAGTGCTAGAGTAGATTTTCCTGGTTTAGATTGATTCAAAACATGTGCTAGTGCTGCTAGTGCGAATGTCAATCTGAACCTAAACATCCCAACTTAGTTTTAATTAATGTGTAATTAATAGTTTCATAGTTCTCAAATTGTTCACTGCTTGTTATTAGGTCGACACCATGGACCCCTATGACTATGAAGTTGCCATTTTGGTCCCATCCAAGAAGCCCGTTGAGACCATCGACATCAGCTCATCCTCCGAAGGTGAGGATGGTGCTCCAGATAGGGTTCACGTTAAGCAAGAGGAAGCTGATGATGCTGCAGCAATGGATTGTGCAGCTGACCATGAGGAAGTTGCTCCTCCTCCTCCTGCTGATGTCCATCTGACTCGTCGAGGTAAAAATATATATAGTAGTTATAGATGCAGGATATAGGTCAAATGCTTAATTAGTCTCGGTTTGTCATAATAGCTAGTCAATTTGTAGCATTCAAGGAATACTTCGAGCTTCTATAAATACCGTTGGTTTGATATACTTCAATTTTAGGAAAACTTTAAACTAGGCCTTATTCCCCGGTTTCCTTATATGTAGGTCCCAGGATAGAGGCACGTGAGGAATGGGATGACTTTTGCATGTATCCCAATCTAGTGGAAATGAATCCTACACAAGTTGAAACCCTGAGATTTCTTGTTGACCAAAAGCGCCCCGAAATTCCTTTTTATGTGTGCACTATAAAGAGTGCAAGTACCGTGGAAGGCAGTTCCATAATGGTAAATAATTACTCCATCTCAAGGATGTTTTTGCATCTTTATATGTTGACAATTAATGACTTCATCTGAACGAAGTTTTGCATCTTATAATCTGCAGTACTTCAACCGGAAGTTTACCAAGCAGTACATCTCGAAGAATATGCACCTTCCAGATAATGACTTTCTTGTCTCTTACGATGAGAGACATTGTGTGAAAGTGAGGATTTTCCAGGGCAAAGGGAGGGTTGACGGTGCAGTGATCACAACTAACTGGAAAGTTGTGGTGCAGAAGAGCGAGATGAAGGAAAATGATATCTTTGTGTTTTGGTTCCGCATTCGCGCCCGGGGCGGTCTCAAGTTGCATGTCAGGAAGCTCGAGAAATGAGCTAGCAGGCTGAACCTCTCTAATTAAGCTAGTAGTACTATATATATGTGTGTATGAGCTCAAGTAATATGAGCGTTGAACCTCTTATCGATCTGGTACTATCTAATGGCCTGTTGGTCTATGTAATGTGCTCAAGTAAATGAGCGTTGAACCTCCTCGGTAGTATCTATAATTAACGTGTCCTTTTGGTACTATGTTATTGAGCTCAAGGCTGGCACTATATATGTGTAATATAATGTGCTTTTGGTGGTCTATATATGCTGGAGTATATATAGATATATATAGTTTGCTAGCCGTAATTAATTATTAGTCATATATTAGCCTGTTGCTTAGCTAATGCTCCTGTACAAATTAACTGTTGTCCTAAATCAGTATCCCCTCTGATAGATTATGTAACAAGATCATATCCATAACTTAAAAAAAAAGAAGTTGCCTTAGTTCCACTATGTAAAGGATAAAGGATGGTAAGCTGACAAGATCTCTCCAATAGCTCCACTGGTTAACTGGCACGTTGACATATCTAGAGGTGCTGGGTTCGACTCCCAGCCCTCACTCTTTTTGATTTTTTTTTGGCGCCCAGGAGAAGCCCAAATATCCCTTCCGAATCCAACTCCCTCCTATAACCTAGCAGAAATTCGAATCCAGTCGCTCGGCGGCGGCGGCGGCGGTGGGCGGTGGCGGCCGGTCCTCTCCGACGACGAGCCCCGTCCCTCTCCGACGACGAGCCCCGGCCCTCTCCGACGACGCAGCCCTCTCCGCATCTCCCGATCCGCACCCCTCTCATCTCTCCCCTCTCGATCTGTTCTTCTTCGTCAGTGCACAATATCGAATCTCTGTTATCCAATATGTGCTGTTACTAGGACTAAAGTACCGAGTCCGAGGTGACAGCGGTGGTGGGTGTGCCGACGCTGCGTCCGAGCAAGGGATCTGCTGTCCATCTGCCTCGCCGACGACGAGCCCCTCGCCCTCTCCAGGACGAGCCCCGTCCCTCTCCAGGACGAGCCCCGGCCCTCTCCCACGACGAGCCCCTCCGCATCTCCCGGTCTGCACCCCTCTCATCTCTCCCCTCTCGATCTGTTCTTCTTCATCGGCTCACAAAATCGAATTGAACTCGCCGTGCATTGCTTGAAATTGGAACTGCTGTGCAGTTAGGTGTTTGCTAATTGCATCATTTTGTTCTTCCGCAGATGGACAGACGCCGGATTACAACAAGAATTAGAAGGCTTTCCCCTGAACACACAAAGGGAGTGGCAGAGTTTATGCAGTTTGTTCGCTTGAGTGCTGCCAATGATGATCAGGTGCTGTGCCCATGTCGTAGTTGTCTCAACCGGTGCACAAAACCTCTAGATGTAGTAGAGGCTCATTTGCTTCTTTTTGGGATGGCAAGCACTTATGACCGATGGGTCTTCCATGGAGAACCATTACATCCCGTACTCGAAGCTGGACATGGAGGACAAGGAGGTGCACCCGAAGCCGGACATGGACATGGAGGTGAACCTGAGGCTGGACATGGAGGTGAACCTGAGGCTGGACATGGAGGTGATGCAGGGGCACACCATGTTGGTGGAGGTGATGCAGAGGCACACTATTTTGGTTTGCAAGAGGAAGATGGTTACGAAGATGATAGAATTCCTGATCTGCTTGCTGATTTGTACAAGTCGAACCGCAAGGTCCCGGAAAGGACACTATATTTGCCGAGTTGATAGAGGAAGCCAAGCGCGCAGCCAGCGATGGGGGTACAATGTCAAGGTTTTCACTCACAGTCAAGTTACTTCAGGCCAAGTCGTACTACCGGATTAGCAACGTTGCATTCAACGCGATACTCCTGATTTTGGCCTTGCAATACCCTACTAGCTCAATACCAAAGTCATACGAGGAGGCACTTAGCATAATCGGCAGGTTGGGCCTTGGTTATGAGAGTATCCATGTGTGCCCGAATAACTGTGTATTGTTCCGGAGGATTATGCCAAGGAGAATAATTGCCCCAAGTGCAAAGCCTCCAGATGGAAAGATGCCGATGGTAGGAGACAGATCCCGCAGAAGGTGCTGAGGCACTTCCCATTGATTCCAAGGCTGCAAAGAATGTTTCTTTCAAAGGAGCAATCAAAGGAAGTACAGTGGCACAAACTGAAGCGGCAAGACGTGGAGAATGATCTCAGTCATCCAGCAGACGGGGATGCATGGAAGGATTTTGACAATATTCATAAAGACTTTGCCGCTGATGCCAGGAACATAAGGCTTGGACTTGCCACGGATGGTTTTAATCCCTACGGGAATATGAGCAACTCCTACAGCATGTGGCCTGTATTCGTGGTGCCATACAACCTTCCACCGTGGGCATGTATGGATCAGTCCAACTTCATGCTGACATTGCTAATCCCTGGTCCATCCTCTCCAGGAAAAGATTTTGATGTCTTCATGGAGCCTTTGATGGAAGAGCTGCAGGAGCTCTGGAAAGGTGTAAAATCATATGATGCCAATAGTCCAGACAAGTTTGATCTCCGTGCTGCAATCTTATGGTGTATTCATGATTATCCGGCACAGCACACATTGTCGTGGAGGGCCACAGCTGGTTACCGAGCATGTGTGCATTGTGACAAAGAGAATTGCTCCAAGAAATTAAGGAAAAAAACCTGCTTTATTGGGCACCGCCGTTGGCTACCTCGGTACCATCCTTGGAGAAATAGCAAAGAATACAATGGTGCTACTGAAAGGCGTGAGAAGCCAACGGAATTCACTCCAGAAGAGCTGAATGAACAACTTGATAGGGTTAGAGATATGATACCGTGCAAGCTTCGAAGAAAAGGAAACGTGAGGACGGTCGTTGTTGGAGCCGTAGGTCATGTTTGTGGGACTTGCCATACCGGGAAGATCTAAAGCTGAGGCATAATCTCGATGTAATGCACATCGAGAAAAACATCTGTGACAATCTGATTGGTACTTTCATGAACATACAAGGCAAGACAAAGGACACTGTGAATTCAAGGCTTGATTTGGAAGATATGGGCATAAGACGTGACTTGCATTTGCAGCCTGTTTCAGCTGACTCTTTTGAGATGCCACAGGCGTGGTATACAATGAGTAAACAAGAAAAAATTGCATTTTGTGAATTCATAAAAGCTCGTGAGGTTTCCGGATGGGTACGCGTCTAACATATCCAAGTGTGTGGCTGCCGATAAGTGCAAGCTTCAAGGGCTGAAGACCCATGATCTGTCATATATTGCTTCAAAGGATCTTACCGGCTGGCCTGCGAGGAACAATCCATGAAGACATATATGAAGCGGTTGTCGAGATTGGAAATTTCTTCGAGAGCCGTGCCGCAAAACACCGAAGAGAGACGTTCCGGACAGTACTTGAAAAGGAAATCGTAGTTATTCTTTGCAAACTTGAGAAGATCTTCCCCCCATCTTTCTTCGACGTGATGGTGCATTTGACCATCCATTTACCAAAAGAGGCAAGGCTTAGAGGCCCAGTGCATTACTGTTGGATGTACCCAGTCGAAAGAAGGTTGCTAACATTGAAGCGTTATGTCCGGAACAATGCCAGGCCGGAGGGATCGATTGCCGAAGCATATATTGTTGATGAGTGCCTGACATTTTGCTCGAGATACTTCGACGATGTTGAAACAAGATTCAACCGTCCAAGCAGAAATCCGGAGCGGGATGATTCACATATTGGTGATGTGTCTCGTTTTCAAACACGGTGTGAAATTTATTGGAGCCTCTCAATATGTGTATGCAGGTGAGGACTATGACAACATGGTGTGGTATGTGCTCCGAAGTTGCCCTGAGGTTGATCCATACATCGAGTACGTTTCTCTTCATCCCCATATATAGATAGGTTATTGCAGGTTGTCCAAATAATAATTAGGATCTATTTTATGTTGCCATTCCAAACTCGTGCAAACAAGAGTTGAACCAACGAGGTGGTCAGATCAATGTTGATAGATGGCTTGCCAAGAACTTTTCTAGATGGTTTCAGACTCATGTGAGATCTTTAGCTGGTTTATTTCTGAAGATTGGAAAAGTTCATGATATAAATTTTCTGTGTGTGTTACTCACCCCCTGGTTGATTTTTTGCAGATTGGAAAAGTGCGAAATGATGTCTGTCCTGATCTATGTGCTTTGGCGTGCAAACCAGATTTTAGAGTGAGACTATATTCGGCATGTGTTGTTGACAGTGTTCGGTACCATACTGTTGACCGCGAGAAGAACAGAAAGACACAAAATAGTGGAATCGTTTCTGAGGGAGATCATGATGGCAACAACATTGACTTCTTTGGTCAGCTCAAATCCATCATCAGATTGCAATACAACTCCAGCGGTGGCGTCCATCGGTCAGTTGTCCTCTTCCGGTGTGACTGGTTTGACCTTGGTGGTAGGAAACCCGGATTCGACGATGATGGACACTTCAAAAGTGTTAACACGTAAAAGTTTTGGTACAAGAATGATCCTTTCATTCTGACATCACAAGCAACCAAGGTCTTTTATGTGCCAGACACCAAGTTGAAAGGAAAATGGCAAGTTGTGCAGAAATTTCACCATAGATATCTATGGAGTGTAAAAGAAAATGAACAGGGACCCGGTGTTGCTGGACTATCATATCAAGATGAAGATTCCAGTCAAGTTCCTATGCAAGATAAAGAAGGCACTGCACGGAGTAGGACGAGAAGTGACCAGGAACGTGTGCTACTTGAAAAAGTCATTGTGGACAAACTAAAGAAACGGAGCAAGGAGGTTGTGCCTGAAGAAATCGAGGAGGTTGATCAGACAATGTACCAATATTGCAGTGATGATGATGATGATGATGGAGGAAATAGGACTAGGAATCGTCCAGTTTCCGAAGAAGATGAATATCAGTTTGAATCTATAGTTTGTGTAATGGATGAATAGCAGTTTGAATCTGTAGTTTGTGTAATGTCAGTTTATTTCAGATTATGTGTCAGGTTGTTTGGCCCAGAATTTATGTTGAACATGCCAGCTTGTTTTTCCCAGAATTTATGTTGAATATGTCAGCTTTTTGTTCCCAGAATTTGTGCCCAATTTTTTGGGGAATCCATGCCCAATTTTTTCAATACATGGCTGACGCCGGCGACCATATATGGGCGGCGCCGCCGTGCATGGCTGACGCCGGCGACCATATATGGGCGGCGCCGCCGTGCAAAAGGAGTTGCTACACATTTTCAACGTAACTCATTTTCAACGTAACACATTTTCAACCGAACAGTAATTGCACACATACATAGACATGGTTCAAATTCAGGAACTAAACATTGTGACACGAACGGACAAATGGTTGGAATTACAACACAATAACTCTAGCATATACTCTAGCTTCTTCTCCTCCCGACCAACGGATCACCGAATTCACCCTAATTTCAGTTCCTACACATCACCCAGGTACAACAGATGACAAAAGCTACAGATAACACCCAAACCATGAAGCCATTCATTTTCTTTGGTTCAGGGTTGCTCTGTTTCCTTGCAGCAAGCAGAAACTTTCTTCCTGGAGCCTCTCAATTTCTGCCTGGAGCCTCTCAATTTCTTCATCTCGATCCCAAACAGTATCACCCAGATCACGAACTAATTGTTTGTGATGTGCATCCAGCGGATCATCAATCCACTTAAACCTTTTACACCCTATTCCACCAGCAATCTGACAGATGAAGAACAAAAGAGGATAAATAAGCCACAGTAGAAAAGAAAATTCATAAGACGGCGGGCTCCAGGAAATTCAGAATGGGGAGAGGGCGTGCTCGAAGACTAACCGAGCGAATTTTGCAGTTCCGGTATCTTCTCCCAGGATTTGGATCACTCCAAGAAATCCATTGCGGCATCTTCTCGCCACAGTAACAGACGTCGGCGGGCTCATAATCGAACGGCCGCTGCCGATACGGGATGGGCGTGCCCGGCTGCCGACGGCGACGCGACGACGCTCCTGACCTAGAAGAACTGCCTGAGCAGGCTGGGAACTGCGCCGCCATGGGAGCTGTCGGAGGAGGAACCCTAGATGCACCTGGTCGGAGGGATTTTGGTCGAGGTGGAGCGGTTCGACCGCACCTATTTTGAAGACAACTGATTAGTCTATCATGTCTATATACATGGACAACCATTCTTGTGTCAACAACAGTATTGTAGCAAAGCGGTAGGGAGTGGTAGTGCGGCAGCGCCAGGTCGAGGGTTCGAGTCCCCGCAAGCGCAATTTTTGCCGCTATTTCCATCGGGAGCCACTCCAACCCAGCAGAGGATGGGCCGTCGGGCCAGCAATTCAACCACCGGATAGGCCGTCGTGCCAGCAATTCAACCACCGGATGGGCCGTCACCATATACATTAGGGTAGGCCAACCCAGCAGAGGAGAGCCCAAAAGAAGAGAATACCACCAACAACTAGCAGCCTAGTAGAGGACAGCCCAACAAAATGGTGGACGGCACAGAGAAAAAAAATAACAAGACGCCTTGCTCCCACAAGTATCAGTTGGTCCTACATGTCAGTTAGTTCAAGCCAGTTGCTTCTAGTGACACGTGTGAGGCGCGTGGGACCCGAAAAGGGACACATAGGCAAAATGGATGACATGGCAGCCAAACACATACCATTGTATTGAGCCAAATGCCAATGACGTTATTGATTTGTCGCAATCGGCAGTGGAAAAACGTCGTAGGCCACTTAATTTTGCTAATGACGTTTTGACCTAAATTGCCAATGACGTTTTTCCCAATAACGTCACGATTTTCTAGGGTTTTGCTCCCCCCCCCCTCCCCCACGAGTGGCCAACGACGGTCAAAGCTAGGAACGTCATAAAGCTATGACATTTTGATTTCCAGTCATAAAAAAAGTCATATTATGGCAGATTTCTTGTAGTGCCAAGGCCATTTCTAAGAAAATTAAAGAAATATTAAGGCATAAAGTCCAATCACCGTTGTAAGTTTCAAGGTCCCCGTCATTATATCTTTTACTAATTAACCATGAAGTCCCATCATATTTGTGAACTCATATGCATATTTAAGACTTGGCACACGGTTTCTGTCAAGCTTCGGCTATCCTCCTCCTATCATCATTCAACGGTGACAACCTGATGCATCCCCATCATATTTGTGAACTCATATATCAGTATGTAGTATCATCATAAAAGATAACATATATTTGTATGTAGCCAACAACAAACTATTTCGCAATTCCCATGAACAAGCTACTACTCAAACATAGACATAGAGACACAATAGATCATGGGAAAATAATAGATTGCATCACACATCATGTTTTCCAAGAGATTACGGTAGGGGGATGATGGATAGGTGTTGTAGCTATTGATGAAGAGGTGCAAACCCAAGGTGAAGATGGCGATGAAGATCCACATGGCGACGGCTCCTGGAGGGGCTTCAGCCCTAGGGGCAGTGCCCCCATGCCCCTTCTTCTTCCTTGAACTTGGTGCTAGTGTGGAGGAGGTTCTCCCCCTCCTTGGCAGTTTCCAAGGAGAGGAATTTTCGTCATATGATGAGCAAGAAGTAGAGGACAAGAGTTAGCAAGATCATAAGATTGGGGATGCCCATACATCCCTCTCTTCTTTCAAGAAGTAATATCATCTCAAACTCATGTTAGTTTTACCTTCTTGTTCTCGTTTGTATTGTTTGTGGAAACCATGATCTTAGTTGCTTTGTTAGTTTAATAACTTATTATCTATTATAATATGTTATTTAGCTTAAGTGTGCATGTTCTAAGAATAAAGTACCAAGTAGAACCCATTTGGATGCTAGAAACTTGATTGAACACATGGGGAAGCAAATTCCTGCACAACACTGTTTAGCAGAAAAATTCTCTGATTTTTTCTGTAGCTCCGATTGCTCTAATATTTACACTGTAGTTACAAATTCTTATCCTCTATATGCACAAAAATTTGCCAAAATTCCTGACATGTCTAGGTGGTCAAAATAAATGCATTTTGCTGGTGTTTTCCATGAGTCTTTTGATATGCTAGGAATGTGTAGAACATTATATGATTGATGTACCACTCAAAAGAATTTGTCTAAGAATTATATGGCAGCTATCATCATATCCTTGTACTATTAATGTCAACCCATAGAAAAAATCGGAGAAAGTTTTGTGCTGGAGATTTTTGTAAGGGAATGGAGGAACACCACATCAAGAGCTATCCAAGTATGGTGAATACCATAATCTTGGGGATTCCCAAGGCACCCCACTGGACCTATCAAACTCTTGTTTTGCAAGCCGCTAAATTTTGTTTTTTGGGCAACATAGAATGACCGTGGAAACTTGGAGCGTCTTTGTTTAGCTTTAAATATTGCCTTGAGAATAAATAAAACCACCATGATAGATTTCTTGCAATTCCTAGGAAAAAGCTACTGAAACAAACTATCCCATGATTGAATGTCTTGATGAGAATGAGTTGTGTGCTATCAAATGAAAAAGAAACAGAAGCAAAAAAGCTGAAATTTAAAGTTATGCTTAGTGTTGCTAGTTTCAAATACTTCGACGAATGATAATTTGCTAGTGCATTATTTAGCGCTACCTTTTTATCATATACATGGATGTTCAATACTAAGGAGCCTTGTTTGATGATAAATGATTAGCACTATGGACACTATGGAATGCTTATAGATCTTTTTGCTACCCCAAAATTCTCAAACAAGGTAAGACTTGTATCCAAAAACCTCAAACCAAACACTGACTGACAAGGTATCAACTTGTCAATGCCTACGGATTGTAGACTAGGGTTTTCGTAAGAAGTAGAGGGCAAGTAGATCTCGAGGGTTTAGCCGGAAAAGTACTCGACTGCTAGAAAATTAGGGTTGTGTTCACAATGGAATCGATCCCCTCTTTCTCCCTCGACTCCCCCTTATATAGGAGGCGGAGCCGACGGTTTCGTGATGTACAAGTTACAAAGTCCGGGAGACTCTTCGAGTTCGTCCCGTAATAGTTACAAGTCATTATTCCTAATACAACTCTATCTTTCCAAACTATCTCTTAATTGGGCTTCCGGGCTTCATAAACTTCGGGTCGTGGGCCTTCAGTAAACCTAGGGTACCATCTTCGGCAGGCCCATTGGGGATGCCTATGTCAGTAGCCCCCGAGATTTTGCTTGAATCGAAGAATCAGGGAAAATCTTCATCATTACAATTAACACCTGATTTCTTCGAGTTATCAAATGACTTTCATAAATCAATCAAATATTGTACATGGATAACGGTAATTGGGGCTGGTTCATCTGACGGATCAAGTACCAGTTAACTGCTCTCGTGGCAATCCCGCAAATACCTACTTCAAGATCAAGTCCCTGGACATGATCTCGGTATACTGGCGTAGTTTCGACATGTGCCGCTTAAGGTCTTACCATATGCCGAACTGCAGTCGCGTTTTTTCGGGTACCTAACGCGTCCGTTAGGATTTTTCTTCGCATCTGTTGATACGGAAAAAAGTAGCAGAGCGCATTCACGTGCGATGCCACGCCGCGCAGGACGGAACTTGGGGTCTTACCTTCGCAAAGTATTGCGGCATTCAGAGATTAAATCGCGACTGAAGCGCTCTGAGAATATATTGTCGATTGCCTTTTTCGGCTGCTGGAATAGCACATTTGTTCGAGTCATACGAATGCCATATTTTTTATCTTGCCCGCCCGATGGGAATATATGAAGAGTTATATCATAACTCGAAATATGCTCATCATGACTTCCTCAATTTCATCGGGTATGCGAACAGCGTTCCCGATGGGAGTAGCCCCCGAGGCTACAACCAAGTGCTTGTACTTGGTTGTAGGCTCACCTTTTTAGTATCTCTGTCGCGATATTGTCAACTTTTTCCATTGTTTCCATCTTTATCGGGTGCGCGATCAGCGCTCCCGATGGGAGTAGCCCCCGAGGCTACAGTCGAGTATTTATACTTGGCTGTAGGCTCAACCTGTCTCCTCTTTTGGAACGACCATGTATTCTATTTTTTTATACCATCCTCTTATCAGAAGTACAAGTACTACTGATAAGAGTAGCCCCCGAGCATTTGAACAAACACTTGTATTTGATCAAAGGCTCTCCGGAATTACTCTCTTTATATTGTCAACATGTTCCTTGTAGCTATTTTTCAAAGTAAGCCAACCGATGTTTTTGCATATGGTGACATCAGTGCTGACGATGGTCACGACCAATGTATTGGGAAGGCGCGGTGGATCTCATGTCGCTGACCTGTGGGCCCAGAACTCTGCAGTTTTTGACACGTTACGCAAGTGGGGGACACACGTCCTCCGCTTTCCCTAGCATGCGCGTTGTAGCGCCTATCTGGTTACATCATAGTAAAAAGACTGTTTTACCCATGGAGACACGTGTACAGCCCTGGATCCATTTCTCATGCATCCAACGGCGCGGCGATTCGATGGCCCGCTATAAATAACCTTCTTCTTCCCTAATCTCTTTCGCTTCGCCGCACTTCTAACTTGTCGCTCTCCAAAGCTTCCATTGCAAGCACCAAGCTCCTGCGCCCGTGCTAGTGCTCAATCTCTTCAGCGCTTTCGTTGATGCCACCGCGGGCAAGGCTCACAAGACACAACACTCCAGAAACCAGCATGGCGACGGAGAATCCGGAAGTCTCTGATTGGGAGAGATCTAAGATCTCGAACCAGGACATGAACCTACTGAAGAAGCTGGGGTTGACGAAGAAGGAAGAATCGCTGATCTTTCCCAGTGAAGAAAGCTTCCCGACGCCCCCCATCCAATACCGGGTAACTTTCGTTGACCACCTCATCCGCGGTCTTTCCACTCCTATCCACGAATTCCTTCGTGGATTACTCTTTGTTTATGGGCTGCAGCTGCACCAGCTGACCCCCAATTCTATCCTCCATATCTCCATCTTTATCACCCTCTGCGAGTGCTTTCTCGGGACCCATCCGAATTGGGCCCTGTGGAAACACATTTTCTACATTCGCCGCAACAGCTCCCACAATATCGCCTACAATATAGGTGGTGTTGTTATCTGTGTCCGTCCTGACGTCGATTATTTCGACGTCAAATTCCCCGACTCCGTGCAAGGGTGGCGCAGGAGATGGTTATACGTCTGCGAGGAGTATCTTGACTCGCAGGATTACAACATCGCGTCCTTTGATGGTGGCGCAAAAATCCTACGGCGCCGATCATGGGATGCAGAAGCTCCCGAAGAGGAGAAGATGGCGACAGATGCGCTGATGAAGCGCATCCATGAACTTCAGAACACTCGCGGTAAGGAACTGTCGGGTGTTCAAATTACTGTGCATTTCCTTAGGATTAGGGTGCAGCCTGTACAGGCTCGCAAAAAACCTCTGTGGTTGTATGCTGGCGAGAAAGATGTCGACCGCATATCCAAAGATCTCCCTATGAAGGATTTGGAGAAGCTTGTCCGACGTATTTTGTCGTTTAGCAAAAAAGATTCAGTTCCAACCTCCTGCCGCGTGGAGCCATACAGCGGCACCAACGCTCTCCCCAAAGTAAGTAACATGTCTCTCGAGTTTTTTGATTCATATCTTGGTTAACTTGCTTTCTCGACTTTGATGAAAATTTCGGCTGCTATCTTGCCATCTTATTGTCTTGCTATCGACCTCTGTCCTTAACTGTCCCTTTCTGTTGATTTTTCTTCTGCAGAACCACCAAGTCATCTCTTCTCTGCCTCCCTGATGGCGTGTACAGCACACGTCCGTTGGGAACCCCAAGAGGAAGGTATGATGCGCACAGTAGCAAGTTTTCCCTCAGAAAGAAACCAAGGTTTATCGACCAGGAGGAGCCAAGAAGCACGTTGAAGGTTGATGGCGGCGAGATGTAGTGCGGCGCAACACCAGAGATTCCGGCGCCAACGTGGAACCTCGCACAACACAACCAAAGTACTTTGCCCCAACGAAACAGTGAGGTTGTCAATCTCACCGGCTTGCTGTAACAAAGGATTAGATGTATAGTGTGGATGATGATTGTTTGCAGAAAACAGTAGAACAAGTATTGCAGTAGATTGTATTTGATGTAAAAGAATGGACCGGGGTCCACAGTTCACTAGAGGTGTCTCTCCCATAAGATAAATAGCATGTTGGGTGAACAAATTACAGTCGGGCAATTGACAAATAGAGAGAGCATGACAATGCACATACATGATATGATGAATATTGTGAGATTTAATTGGGCATTACGACAAAGTACATAGACCTCTATCCAGCATGCATCTATGCCTAAAAAGTCCACCTTCAGGTTATCATCCGAACCCCTTCCAGTATTAAGTTGCAAACAACAGACAATTGCATTAAGTATGGTGCGTAATGTAATCAATAACTACATCCTCGGACATAGCATCAATGTTTTATCCCTAGTGGCAACAGCACATCCACAACCTTAGAACTTTCTGTCACTGTCCTAGATTTAATGGAGGCATGAACCCAATATCGAGCATAAATACTCCCTCTTGGAGTTAAAAGCAAAAACTTGGCCAGAGCCTCTACTAATAACGGAGAGCATGCAAGATCATAAACAACACATAGGTAATAGATCGATAATCAACATAACATAGTATTCTCTATCCATCGGATCCCGACAAACACAACATATAGAATTACAGATAGATGATCTTGATCATGTTAGGCAGCTCACAAGATCCGACAATGAAGCACATGAGGAGAAGACAACCATCTAGCTACTGCTATGGACCCATAGTCCAGGGGTGAACTACTCACTCATCACTCCGGAGGCGACCATGGCGGTGAAGAGTCCTCCGGGAGATGATTCCCCTCTCCGGCAGGGTGCCGGAGGTGATCTCCGAGAATCCCCCGAGATGGGATTGGCGGCGGCGGCGTCTCGGTAAGTTTTCCATATCGTGGCTCTCGTGCATCGGGGGTTTCGCGACGAAGGCTTTAAGTAGGCGGAAGGGCAACGCGGGGGGCCACACGAGGGCCCCACACGCCAGGGCCGCGCGGCCAAGGACCAGGCCGCACCGCCCTGTTGTGTCGGCGCCTCGTGGCCCCACTTCCTTTCACCCTCGGTCTTCTGGAAGCTTCGTGCAAAAATAGGACCCTGGGCGTTGATTTCGTCCAATTCCGAGAATATTTCCTTTGTAGGATTTCTGAAACCAAAAACAGCAAAAAACTACAACTGGCTCTTCGGCATCTCGTTAATAGGTTAGTGCCGGAAAATGCATAAATACGACATATAATGTGTATAAAACATGTAGATATCATCAATAATGTGGCATGGAACATAAGAAATTATCGATACGTCGGAGACGTATCGGCATCCCCAAGCTTAGTTCTCGCTCGTCCCGAAGCGAGTAAACGATAACAAAGATAATTTCTGGAGTGACATGCCATCATAACCTTGGTCATACTATTGTAAGCATATGTAATGAATGCAGCGATCAAAACAATGGTAATGACATGAGTAAACAAATGAATCATAAAGCAAAGACTTTTCATGAATAGCACTTCAAGACAAGCATCAATAAGTCTTGCATAAGAGTTAACTCATAAAGCAATAAATCAAAGTAAAGGTATTGAAGCAACACAAAGGAAGATTAAGTTTCAGCGGTTGCTTTCAACTTATAACATGTATATCTCATGGATATTGTCAACATAGAGTAATATAACAAGTGCAATATGCAAGTATGTAGGAATCAATGCACAGTTCACACAAGTGTTTGCTTCTTGAGGTGGAGAGAGATAGGTGAACTGACTCAACATAAAAGTAAAAGAAAGGCCCTTCGCAGAGGGAAGCATTGATTGCTATATTTGTGCTAGAGCTTTGGTTTTGAAAACATGAAACAATTTTGTCAACGGTAGTAATAAAGCATATGTATCATGTAAATTATATCTTACAAGTTGCAAGCCTCATGCATAGTATACTAATAGTGCCCGCACCTTGTCCTAATTAGCTTGGACTACCGGGATCATCGCAATACACATGTTTTAACCAAGTGTCACAAAGGGGTACCTCTATGTCGCTGATACGTCTCCGACGTATCGATAATTTCTTATGTTCTATGCCATATTATTGATGATACCTACATGTTTTATGCACACTTTATGTCATATTCGTGCATTTTCTCGGAACTAACCTATTAACAAGATGCCGAAGTGCCGCTTCGTTGTTTCGCTGTTTTTGGTTTCGGAAATCCTAGTAACGAAATATTCTCGGAATTGGACGAAATCAAAGCCCGGGGGCCTATTTTTCCACGAAGCTTCCGTAAGTCCGAAGACGAGACGAAGAGGGGCCACGGGGTGGCCAAACCCTAGGGCGGCGCGGCCCCACCCTCGGCCGCGCCGGCCTATGGTGTGGGCCCCCGTGCCGCCTCTTGACTTGCCCTTCCGCCTACTTAAAGCCTCCGTGACGAAACCCCCGGTACCGAGAGCCACGATACGGAAAACCTTACCGAGACGCCGTCGCCGCCGATCCCATCTCGGGGATCCAGGAGATCGCCTCCGGCACCCCGCCGGAGAGGGGATTCATCTCCCGGAGGACTCTACACCGCCATGGTCGCCTCCGGAGTGATGAGTGAGTAGTCTACCCCTGGACTATGGGTCCATAGCAGTAGCTAGATGGTTGTCTTCTCCTCATTGTGCTTCATTGTTAGATCTTGTGAGCTGCCTAACATGATCAAGATCATCTATATGTAATCTTATATGTTGTGTTTGTCGGGATCCGATGGATAGAGAATACTATGTCATGTTAATTATCAAGTTATTATACATGTGTTGTTTATGATCTTGCATGCTCTCCGTTTCTAGTAGAGGCTCTGCCAAGTTTTTACTATTAACTCCAAGAGGGAGTACTTATGCTCGATAGTGGGTTCATGCCCGCATTGACACTCGGGACAAGTGATGTAAAGTTCTAAGGTTGTGTTGTGCTGTTGCCACTAGGGATAAAACATTGGCGCTATGTCCGAGGATGTAGTTGTTGATTACATTACGCACCATACTTAATGCAATTGTCTCGTTGTTTAGCAACTTAATACTAGAGGGGGTTCGGATGATAACCCGAAGGTGGACTTTTTAGGCATAGATGCAGTTGGATGGCGGTCTATGTACTTTGTCGTAATGCCCAATTAAATCTCACTATACTTATCATGTCATGTATGTGCATTGTTATGCCCTCTCTATTTGTCAATTGCCCGACTGTAATTTGTTCACCCAACATGCTTTTATCTTATGGGAGAGACACCTCTAGTGAACCGTGGACCCCGGTCCATTCTTTAATACTCGAAATACAAATCTGCTGCAATACTTGTTTTATCGTTTTCTCTCGCAAACAATCATCTTCCACACAATATGGTTAATCCTTTGTTACAGCAAGCCGGTGAGATTGACAACCTCACTGTTTCGTTGGGGCAAAGTACTTTGGTTGTGTTGTGCAGGTTCCACGTTGGCGCCGGAATCTCTGGTGTTGCGCCGCACTACATCCCGCCGCCATCAACCTTCAACGTGCTTCTTGACTCCTACTGGTCCGATTAAACCTTGGTTTCTTACCGAGGGAAACTTGCCGCTGTGCGCATCACACCTTCCTCTTGGGGTTCCCAACGGACGCGTGTCGAACGAAAAGACAATACGTCAACCACGCGCATCAAGCAAATTTCTCGGCGCCGTTGCCGGGGAGATCAAGACACGCTGCAAGGGGAGTCTCCACTTCTCAATCTCTTTACTTTGTTTTTGTCTTGCTTTATTTTATTTACTACTTTGTTTGCTGCACTTATATCAAAACACAAAAAAATTAGTTGCTAGCTTTACTTTATTTACTGTCTTGCACTCTATATCAAAAACACAAAAAAATTAGTTTACTTGCATTTACTTTACTTGATTCATCATGTTTCCTTTTAATTTTACCACAAAGAACATACCGGTAGGACAAGGGTCTATCATTGGGAGAAACAATATAGAAGAATTTTTCACCTATGTTAGTACCGTTGAAGATTTTGAAGATAGACACTTGGTAGACCTTGCTCCCACTTATGAAATTGCTGCTGCTGCTTTAGTTCGCTTGTTGGAAACTAAATTTGTTAATCTCAATCCTATAATCCAACACATGTTTCTTACACTTGGTGATATGGAAGAGGGGGAAAAGAAAGATTTTGTTTTAGAAACCCTTCTTAGAGAATTTGGTGGTCTAGCAAGAGAAGCTAGAAAGGTCTTTGCTAAATTTAATATGCTTGGTTCTCCTACTAATTTTGTTAGTCTCCTTGAAAAGATGGATATGGATAGAATAAGATACACTAATAATATTGATGATGGTGGGGAGATCAAAGCACCAATACCATGTAAACTCCTAGCTATGAATGATGCACTAGAACATAACTATGCTTGGCTTGTTCCTGAAAATTTGTTTGATGAGAGTAGCAAGCCCAAGACTAATGAAAAGGGAGACGCTGAAACTTATGTATCCAATATACTTTGCATGGTTGAGAAAACTCCAAACCCCGCTGTAGGTGCACCACCCTTCGATAATACTTGAGATACACTTTCTGCGCCTAGCTGAAAGGCGTTAAAGAAAAGCGCTTATGGGAGACAACCCATGTTTTTACCTACAGTACTTTGTTTTATATTTGTGTCTTGGAAGTTGTTTACTACTGTAGCAACCTCTCCTTATCTTAGTTTTATGTTTTGTTGTGCCAAGTAAAGTCTTTGATAGAAAAGTAAGTACTAGATTTGGATTACTGCGCAGAAACAGATTTCTTTGCTGTCACGAATCTGGGTCTAATTCTCCGTAGGTAACTCAGAAAATTATGCCAATTTACGTGAGTGATCCTCAGATATGTACGCAACTTTCATTCAATTTGAGCATTTTCGTTTGAGCAAGTCTGGTGGCCTAATAAAATCCATCTTTACGGACTGTTCTGTTTTGACAGATTCTGTCTTTTATTTCGCATTGCCTCTTTTGCTATGTTGGATGAATTTCTTTGATCCATTAATGTCCAGTAGCTTTATGCAATGTCCAGAAGTGTTAAGAATGATTGTGTCACCTCTGAACATGTGAATTTTTATTATGCACTAACCCTCTAATGAGTTGTTTCGAGTTTGGTGTGGAGGAAGTTTTCAAGGATCAAGAGAGGAGTATGATGCAATATGATTAAGGAGAGTGAAAGCTCTAAGCTTGGGGATGCCCCGGTGGTTCACCCCTGCATATATTAAGAAGACTCAAGCGTCTAAGCTTGGGGATGTGTTATCACCAA
>NC_061513.1:206413637-206426265 GCF_022539505.1 Lolium rigidum | reverse complement strand
TAGGATGATCCGATTATGCGGTGAAAACCCTAAATCGTCGTAGATCTCATTAGCTCTATCTTGATCAAGCAGGACCACCAAGTATTCGTGCACCCCGTACGAATCATGGGTGGATCGGCTCTTTGAGCCGATTCAAGGGATAACCCGAGAGCCGATCGAGGCTCGTATTTAATGTTTACATGTATGCCCCGGCAGAAACTAAGCGAGGCACCCCCATCACCTTCCTGACCAGGTATAGGTCAGGTGGCACGCCCTTGCACTTCGCATCGCCGCGTGTGACCGTGAAGAGCATTGCGGGCCGTCGCTCGGAGGGGTCTCAGCCAGCCGCAGCTCTAGGCTCTTCCCGGCTCTACGGTGTTGACAAGGCCGCTGCCCGCCGGTGGGTTTTGGCAGTCAACAGGATGCCCAAGGCATCCCCTTCTTCATCGACAACATTATCAGGTTCCTCCCCTGAAACTATATTTTTATTCGGCCACATCTTATGTACTTTGCTTGGAGCGTCGGTTTGTTTTTGTTTTTTGTTTTGTTTGAATAAAATGGATCCTAGCATTCACTTTATGGGAGAGAGACACGCTCCGCTGTTGCATATGGACAAATATGTCCTTAGGTTCTACTCATAGTATTCATGGCGAAGTTTCTCCTTCGTTAAATTGTTATATGGTTGGAATTGGAAAATGCTACATGTAGTAACTCTAAAATGTCTTGGATAATTTGATACTTGGCAATTGTTGTGCTCATGTTTAAGCTCTTGCATCATATACTTTGCACCCATTAATGAAGAAATACTTAGGAGCTTGCTAATTTGGTTTGCATATTTGGTTTCTCTAGAGTCTAGATAACATCTAGTATTGAGTTTTGAACAACAAGGAAGACGGTATGGAGTCTTATAATGTTTACCATATGTCTTTTATGTGAGTTTTGCTGTACCGTTCATCCTTGTGTTTGTTTCAAATAACCTTGCTAGCCTAAACCTTGTATCGAGAGGGAATACTTCTCATGCATCCAAAATACTTGAGCCAACCACTATGCCATTTGTGTCCACCATACCTACCTACTACATGGTATTTACCCGCCATTCCAAAGTAAATTGCTTGAGTGCTACCTTTAAAATTCCATCATTCACCTTTGCAATATATAGCTCATGGGAACAAATAGCTTAAAAACTATTGTAGTATTGAATATGTACTTATGCACTTTATCTCTTATTAAGTTGCTTGTTGAGCAGTAACCATGTTTCTGGGGACGCCATCAACTATTTCCTGTTGGATATCATGTGAGTTGCTATGCATGTCCGTCTTGTCTGAAGCAAGAGAGATCTACCACCTTCATGGTTGGAGCATGCATATTGTTAGAGAAGAACTTTGGGCCGCTAACTAAAGCCATGATTCATGGTGGAAGTTTCAGTTTGGACACATATCCTCAATCTCATATGAGAATAATAATTGTTGCCACATGCTTATGCATAAAAGAGGAGTCCATTATCTCGTTGTCCATGTTGTCCCGGTATGGATGTCTAAGTTGAGAATAATCAAAAGCGAGAAATCCAAAATGCGAGCTTTCTCCTTAGACCTTTGTACAGGTGGCATGGAGGTACCCCATTGTGACACTTGGTCAAAACATGTGCATTGCAAAGATCCGGTAGTCCAAGTTAATTAGGACAAGGTGCGGGCACTATTAGTATACTATGCATGAGACTTGCAACTTGTAAGATATAATGTACATAACTCATATGCTTTATTACTACCGTTGACAAAATTGTTTCATGTTTTCAAAATAAAAGCTCTAGCACAAATATAGCAATCGATGCTTTTCCTCTATGGAGGACCATTCTTTTACTTTTATTGTTGAGTCAGTTCACCTATCTCTCTCCACCTCAAGAAGCAAACACTTGTGTGAACTGTGCATTGATTATTACATACTTGCATATTGCACTTGTTATATTGCTTTGCATTGACAATTATCCATGAGATATACATGTTATAAGTTGAAAGCAACCGCTGAAACTTCATCTTCCTTTGTGTTGCTTCAATACCTTTACTTTGAATTATTACTTTATGAGTTAACTCTTATGCAAGACTTATTGATGCTTGTCTTGAAGTGCTATTCATGAAAAGTCTTTGCTTTATGATTCAGTTGTTTACCCATGTCATATACATTGTTTTGATCGCTGCATTCACTACATATGCTTTACAAATAGTATGATCAAGCTTATGATGGCATGTCACTCCAGAAATTATCTTTGTTATCGTTTTACCTGCTGGGACGAGCAGTAACTAAGCTTGGGGATGCTTGATACGTCTCCGACGTATCGATAATTTCTTATGTTCTATGCCATATTATTGATGATACCTACATGTTTTATGCACACTTTATGTCATATTCGTGCATTTTCTCGGAACTAACCTATTAACAAGATGCCGAAGTGCCGATTCTGTTGTTTTCTGCTGTTTTTGGTTTCGTAAATCCTAGTAACGAAATATTCTCGGAATTGGACGAAATCAAAGCCCGGGGCCTATTTTTCCACGAAGCTTCCGGAAGTCCGAAGACGAGACGAAGAGGGGCCACGGGGTGGCCAAACCCTAGGCGGCGCGGCCCCCACCCCTCGGCCGCGCCGCCTATGGTGTGGGCCCCCGTGCCGCCTCTTGACTTGCCCTTCCGCCTACTTAAAGCCTCCGTGACGAAACCCCCAGCACCGAGAGCCACGATACGGAAAACCTCACCGAGACGCCGTCGCCGCCGATCCCATCTCGGGGGATCCAGGAGATCGCCTCCGGCACCCTCGCCGGAGAGGGGATTCATCTCCCGGAGGACTCTACACCGCCATGGTCGCCTCCGGAGTGATGAGTGAGTAGTCTACCCCTGGACTATGGGTCCATAGCAGTAGCTAGATGGTTGTCTTCTCCTCATTGTGCTTCGTTGTTAGATCTTGTGAGCTGCCTAACATGATCAAGATCATCTATATGTAATCTTATATGTTGTGTTTGTCGGGATCCGATGGATAGAGAATACTATGTCATGTTAATTATCAAGTTATTATACATGTGTTGTTTATGATCTTGCATGCTCTCCGTTTCTAGTAGAGGCTCTGGCCAAGTTTTTACTATTAACTCCAAGAGGGAGTACTTATGCTCGATAGTGGGTTCATGCCTGCATTGACACCTGGGACAGTGACAGAAAGTTCTAAGGTTGTGTTGTGCTGTTGCCACTAGGGATAAAACATTGGCGCTATGTCCGAGGATGTAGTTGTTGATTACATTACGCACCATACTTAATGCAATTGTCTGTTGTTTAGCAACTTAATACTGGAGGGGGTTCGGATGATAACCCGAAGGTGGACTTTTTAGGCATAGATGCAGCTTGGATGGCGGTCTATGTACTTTGTCGTAATGCCCAATTAAATCTCACTATACTTATCATGTCATGTATGTGCATTGTTATGCCCTCTCTATTTGTCAATTGCCCGACCGTAATTTGTTCACCCAACATGCTTTTATCTTATGGGAGAGACACTCTAGTGAACTATGGACCCCGGTCCATTCTTTAATACCGAAATACAAATCTGCCGCAATACTTGTTTTACTCGTTTTCTCTGCAAACAATCATCTTCCACACAATACGGTTAATCCTTTGTTACAGCAAGCCTAGGTGAGATTGACAACCTCACTCGTTTCGTTGGGGCAAAGTACTTTGGTTGTGTTGTGCGAGTTCCACGTTGGCGCCGGAATCTCCGGTGTTGCGCCGCACTACATCCCGCCGCCATCAACCTTCAACGTGCTTCTTGACTCCTACTGGTCCGATTAAACCTTGGTTTCTTACTGAGGGAAACTTGCCGCTGTGCGCATCACACCTTCCTCTTGGGGTTCCCAACGGACGCGTGTCGAACGAAAAGACAATACGTCAACCACGCGCATCAGCCGCCTGTACAAAGGTCTAAGGAGAAAGCTCGCATTTTGGATTTCTCGCTTTTGATTATTCTCAACTTAGACATCCATACCGGGACAACATAGACAATAGATAATGGACTCCTCTTTAATGCATAAGCATGTGGCAACAATTAGTGTTCTCATATGAGATTGAGGATATATGTCCAAAACTGAAACTTCCACCATGATTCATGGCTTTAGTTAGCGGCCCAATGTTCTTCTCTAACAATATGCATGCTCTAACCATTAAAGTGGTAGATCTCCCTTACTTCGTACAAGACTGGACATGCATAGCAACTCACATGATATTCAACAAAGAGTAGTTGATGGCGTCCCCGAAAGCATGGTTATCGCACAACAAGCAACTTAATAAGAGATAAAGTGCATAAGTACATATTCAATACCACAATAGTTTTTAAGCTATTTGTCCCATGAGCTATATATTGTAAAGGTAAAGAATGGAAATTTTAAAGGTAGCACTCAAGCAATTTACTTTGAATGGCGGAGAAATACCATGTAGTAGGTAGGTATGGTGGACACAAATGGCATAGTGGTTGGCTCAAGGATTTTGGATGCATGAGAAGTATTCCCTCTCGATACAAGGTTTAGGCTAGCAAGGTTATTTGAAACAAACACAAGGATGAACCGAGTGCAGCAAAACTCACATAAAAGACATATTGTAAACATTATAAGACTCTACACCGTCTTCCTTGTTGTTCAAAACTCAATACTAGAAATTATCTAGACTTTAGAGAGACCAAATATGCAAACCAAATTTAGCAAGCTCTAGGTGTTTCTTCATTAATGGGTGCAAAGTATATGATGCAAGAGCTTAAACATGAGCACAACAATTGCCAAGTATCAAATTATTCAAGACATTTTAGAATTACTACATGTAGCATTTCCCGATTCCAACCATATAACAATTTAACGAAGAAGATTCAACCTTCGCCATGAATACTATGAGTAAAGCCTAAGGACATATTTGTCCATATGCAACAGCGGAGCGTGTCTCTCTCCACACAATGAATGCTAGGATCCATTTTATTCAAACAAAAACAAAAACAAAAACAAACCGACGCTCCAAGCAAAGTACATAAGATGTGATGGAATAAAAATATAGTTTCGAGGGAGGAACCCGATAATGTTGTCGATGAAGAAGGGGATGCCTTGGGCATCCCCAAGCTTAGACGCTTGAGTCTTCTTAGAATATGCGAGGGTGAACCACCGGGGCATCCCCAATCTTAGAGCTTTCACTCTCCTTGATCATATTGCATCATTTCCCTCTCTTGATCCTTGAAAACTTCCTCCACACCAAACTCGAAACAACTCATTAGAGGGTTAGTGCACAATAAAAATTAACATGTTCAGAGGTGACATAATCATTCTTAACACTTCCGGACATTGCATAAAGCTACTGGACATTAATGGAACAAAAAATTCATCCATCATAGCAAAAGAGGCAATGCGAAATAAAAGGCAGAATCTATCAAAACAGAACAGATCCGTAAAGATGGATTTTATCGAGGCACCAGACTTGCTCAAATGAAAATGCCCAAATTGAATGAAAGTTGCGTACATATCTCGAGGATCACGCAAGTAAATTGGAATATTTTTCTCGAGCTACCTACAGAGAGGCAGGTCGGAATTGCGTGACAAGAAAGAAATCTACTATCGCGTAAGAATCCAAATCTAGTATGAACCTTACTATCAAAGACTTTACTTGGCACAACAATGCACAAAACTAAGATAAGGAGAGGTTGCTACAGTAGTAAACAACTTCCAAGACTCAAATATAAAATAAAATACTCGTAGTAAAAACATGGGTTGTCTACCATAAGCGCTTTCTTTAACGCCTTCACTTAGGCGCGAAAAGTGTGTATCAAGTATTATCAAGAGATGAAGCATTGACATCATTACCGGGGGTGTTGGGAGTTTTCTCAACCATGCATAATATGTTGGATACATAAGTTTCAGCGGCTCCCTTTTCATTAGTCTTGGGCTTGCTACTCTCATCAAACAAATTTTCAGGAACAAGCCAAGCATAATTATTATCTAGAGCTTCATGCATCGCTAGGAGCTTACATGGTATTGGTGCTTTAATCTCCCCACCATCATTAACATTATTAGTGTACTTAATTCTATCCATATCCATTTTTTCAAGTGTTCTTTTAAAATCGGTGATCATACCAAGCCTCTCATGCTTACTAAAAACTTTTCTAGCTTCTTTAGCTATATCTGAAAATTCTCGCAATAAGACTTTTAGAACAAAATCTCTCTTCTCTCCCCGCTCCATATCAGAAAGTGTAAGAAACATGCGTTGTATCATGGGGTTGAGACTAATAAATCTAGCTTCCATCATGCGTACCAAACAAACAGAGGCATCTTCATAAGTAGGGACAGCTTTTGCAAGTGGTATATCTTTAAGATCTTCATGCATACTAACATGAGTGAAAAATTCTTCTATATTATCTCTTCCAATTATAGACCCTTGTCCCACAGGTATATCTTTTACAGTAAAATTAAAAGGAAACATGTTGAAATAAGTAAAGCAAATGCAAGTAACTAATTTTTTTGTGTTTTCGATATAGAGTGCAAGACAGTAAATAAAGTAAAACAAGCAACTAATTGTTTTGTGTTTTGATATAATGCAGCAAACAAAGTAGTAAATAAAGTAAAGCAAGACAAAAACAAAGTAAAGAGATTGGATTGTGGAGACTCCCCTTGCAGCGTGTCTTGATCTCCCCGGCAACGGCGCCGTAAAAATGCTTGATGGCGTGTACAAGCACACGTCCGTTGGGAACCCCAAGAGGAAGGTATGATGCGTACAAGAGCAAGTTTTCCTCGGAAAGAAACCAAGGTTTATCGAACCAGGAGGAGCCAAGAAGCACGTTGAAGGTTGATGGCGGCGAGATGTAGTGCGGCGCAACACCGGAGATTCCGCGCCAACGTGGAACCTCGCACAACACAACCAAAGTACCTTGCCCCAACGAAACAGTTGAGGTTGTCAATCTCACCGGCTTGCTGTAACAAAGGATTAGATGTATAGTGTGGATGATGATTGTTTGCGTGAAAACAAGAGGAACAAGTATTGCAAGAGATTGTATTTGATGTAAAAGAATGGACCGGGGTCCACAGCTTCACTAGAGGTGTCTCTCCCATAAGATAAATAGCATGTTGGGTGAACAAATTACAAGTCGGGCAATTGACAAATAGAGAGAGCATGACAATGCACATACATGATATGATGAATATTGTGAGATTTAATTGGGCATTACGACAAAGTACATAGACTGCTATCCAGCATGCATCTATGCCTAAAAGTCCACCTTCATGTTATCATCCGAACCCCTTCCAAGTATTAAGTTGCAAACAACTGCACAATTGCATTAAGTATGGTGCGTAATGTAATCAATAACTACATCCCTCGGACATAGCATCAATGTTTTATCCCTAGTGGCAACAAGACATCCACAACCTTAGAACTTTCTCGTCATCGTCCCGCATTTAATGGAGGCATGAACCCACTATCGAGCATAAATACTCCCTCTTGGAGTTAAAAGCAAAAACTTGGCCAGAGCCTCTACTAATAACGGAGAGCATGCAAGATCATAAACAACACAGGTAATAGATTGATAATCAACATAACATAGTATTCTCTATCCATCGGATCCCGACAAACACAACATATAGAATTACATATAGATGATCTTGATCATGTTAGGCAGCTCACAAGATCCGACAATGAAGCACATGAGGAGAAGATAACCATCTAGCTACTGCTATGGACCCATAGTCCAGGGGTGAACTACTCACTCATCACTCCGGAGGCGACCATGGCGGTGAAGAGTCCTCCGGAGATGATTCCCCTCTCCGGCAGGGTGCCGGAGGTGATCTCCATAATCCCCCGAGATGGGATTGGCGGCGGCGGCGTCTCAGTAAGGTTTTCCGTATCGTGGCTCTCGGTACTGGGGGTTTCGCGACGAAGGCTTTAAGTAGGCGGAAGGGCAAACGCGGGGGGCCACACGAGGGCCCCACACGCCAGGGCCGCGCGGCCAAGGGCCGGCCGCGCCGCCTCGTTGTGTCGGCGCCTCGTGGCCCCACTTCCTTTCCCCCTCGGTCTTCCTGGAAGCTTCGTGCAAAAATAGGACCCTAGGCGTTGATTTCGTCCAATTCCGAGAATATTTCCTTTGTAGGATTTCTGAAACCAAAAACAGAGCTAGAACAAAGAATCGGCTCTTCGACATCTCGTTAATAGGTTAGTGCCGGAAAATGCATAAATACGACATATAATGTGTATAAAACATGTAGATATCATCAATAATGTGGCATGGAACATAAGAAATTATCGATACGTCGGAGACGTATCACTCCCTTACCTGAGGGTGGGGAGGTCGACGAAAGAACCGTCGTTACCGACGATTCACAGGGCACTTCTCGCCCCGAGAGTGAAGTCGCGGGATCTCACAAATCCGTGGCTTCCTCTGATAAAGAAACAGAACGGGAAGCTTCCGAATCTGCACACTCACCTCCTTCCGCTGCTTCTCCAAAGAACAAAAGGAAGAGGGGTGAAATTGAAGATTCTGGCACCTCTAAACCCAGCGGGTCACCTGCCGAGGAAGCTTCCCCTGAGGAGGAGGGTGCCTTCAATCCTTACGAGGATGCCCTCATTAGCTCGTAAGCTACCCTATCGTCTTTTTCTTTTTATATGTTGTTTGTGAATGTTCTCATACTATATTTTGTGGACAGTGGCGAAGAAGAAGAAGAACCCGCTGCCAATGTGACTGCTCTAACGAGCACGTCGCAAACTTTAGTTCTTTCGGAAACTCGCCGTGCAACGGAGGAAGCCTCGCCTCCTCAGCAAGACTTGGAAATGTCGACTCCTGTCGCCAGCCCCCGAGCCCCCGAGCCGAAGAGAGCGAGGATTGAACTTGGCGAGGAACAAGGCTTCTTGGCCGGGAGTTCAACGACTCCTTCCTTGGATGATGTAAGTACTCTTGTAGCTAGTTTATGTCATTTGTCGAGTTTTTCCCTCTTTAACTTTTCTAGCACCAACCTATGTGGCACTTGCTACTCCAAATATAATATGTGTGATATACCTCCAAGTACTTCAAAGTATCTCTTTTGTGTAGTTTAAAGCTCATGTGAAAGTAACATTAAAGACTATTGTGATTACCATCATGTAAGTTATGTGTTTGACAAATAATGAGTGGGTTGTTAAGGAGGAACCATGCTGACACGGGGAACACTTTCACCATTCACTTATTAATTTGTTGTCATGTTTAAACTTTTGGTTATGGGTAACCATCCTGTGTGAAATAAAGTTGATGTCATTCTCAAAGACTGGAGTATGCATATATGTTAGAGAAGAACATTGGGCCACTAATGAAAACCATGCAAAATAATTATGGTGGAAGTTTTAGCATGCATGGTAATCCTCAATCACCTTTCATAAAAAATGCAAATATTGCAAGAGGGTGTCCATTTGTATGTTGTCCTTTCTTCCCGGTATATAGGCCCCTCCAATAAGAGATATTCACCAAATCTCCATGGGCACTTTGTACAGGAGGCAAGCATGTATCCCTTTGTGATACTTGGTTAAACCAATATGCATATGAAGAAGTTCTATGGTAATGTAAAGTTGAGTAGCAGGAGGCGTGACTGCCTGTGCCAAGGGGCATGAGACATCCAACTTGTAGGAGGCCAAACACATAAAACCAGACTTGTTTTCATTACCATTAACATGAACTACATATCTAAAAACTTTATTTTATGCTCTCGGATATATTTTATTTTTATTGGAGCACTAGCACATGTGTTTTCTGCTTACTTTCTATTACCCAAGAGTCAAAATATCCAAACAAACAAAAATCAAAAGAGTCTTCCAATAATTCTATAGGTTCATCTAAGTATGCTTGATGGCATGTAATAATTTTCATTTGTTTGAACACAAGACCACTTATTATTGAGCATGTTTTGTAGAGTGTAAAAGATATCACTTTATAGCTCACTTGCTTATTTTTATTATTTAAAGATTGAACCTTGTAAACTTTGTGTGACAACGAAAAACAAGCAAAGCAATAAAATCCAAAGTTCATGTTTAATTTTATCACCTACATACTCGAGGACGAGCATGGGTTAATCTTGGGGATGTTTGATGCATGTAAAATGCATACATGAAATTTGTAGTTTATTGTGTGAAAACCATTATTATTATGCAATTTTATTATATGTATTGGTAATAATCTATAATAGTTTCAAAAGTTCAAAAGTTCTTGTTTTATAATTTATTGTGTAGAAAATAGGCAAATATGGAAGGAAGCCGCTCGTTATGGTGAAATCTGGATGTTTCCCGGAATATGTCCCTACGGAACACTTTTCAAGAATTGCGAAGTAAACCCAAGAAGACGATGTCCAATGAAAAAGTTTCAAACCACAAAGTTGTAGGGAATTTTCTTCTCATGCTTCTCGATATAAATTTGTCCCAAACGAACTATGAAAGGTTATCCAAGAGCCCAATTATTGTGGAGTCGATATGCAATTTCGGGATTCCAAAAGTTGGTGACATGATTGACACAAACGCTTGCCATACTTGATGGATTCGGCCAAGCCAAAACTTTATGGGCTCATAAACAGAGGGGAATCCTAGGAAGGTTCTAGAGGTGCCCAAGAGCCCTTGGACTGAAGGACAATCAATCCCATGACCAAGATTGCATCTCGACCTCTATATATTGAGGGGAAAACCTATTTTTGGAGGAAGCCACCCATATCCACGAAAATCCTCCTCCTTGGCAACCGCCAAGGAGGGGGAGAAGCTCCTCAAGATCAGCACCATGGCTAAGGAAGAAGAAGGGGCAAGGGGCCTCCGCCTCCTAGGGCAGCCGTCGCCCTGCGTCGCCTCCTCCTCCAAGCTGGTGTGGCCTCTCCCCCATGGGGAGGCTCATCTCCATCACCATCTACAACAACTCTCCATCACGCCCACTGTAATCTCTTGGAAAACAAGATGTATGATGCAATATATTATTTTTCCCATGATCTATTGTATATCTATGTTGATGTTTGAGTAGTGACTTATGTATGGCAATTATGATATAGTTTGTTGTTGCTTCCATACAATTATATGTTATCTTAATATGATGATCTCGTTGTACTAACATATGAGTGCACACATATGTTGGGGACGCACAATGTTGTCACTGTTGCGTGTTGATAGGATGAGGGATAGCCAGAGTTTGACAGAAACTGAATCCCAAGTCTTAGAGATACATGTTGTATTAATTCATGGTTAATCGAGAGGGGTATTATCATGGGTACCTTAGATCTAAATGCGGTGGTTGGACTTTATGTCTTAATAATTTCATTGTTTGCTCTTAATTGGCCCTAGGATCAATCACTAGGGGTGTATTTGCTCATGTATATGGCAGTACCTATTCATGGCTCCTCCTTAGAAGAAACAATAAAAAAGACTATCTTTGTGCTTCAATAATTGTGACAACCAACCAAATAAAATAGCAATTTGCCTAAGCACTTGCTCCCTTGGGTTATCCACCTCCACTTCACTAGCTCCATTTTACTTGCAGTAGTTACTATAGTATTTGCTTCCAAAAACTTTACTATTTTCTAGTTAGTACCAAAAACAACCACACACACTATACTTCCTAGCTTTGCATAGAAGGCCATATAAGTGGGTTATAGTGCTTAAGAGAATAGATAGTTTACCTTCAGCTCCTCGTGGGTTTGACACTCAAATACTTATCAAATTCTACTACGGTGATCCCTTGCACTTGGCAGTTATCAACGTGAGTTCGGTCGGGGCCGCTTCATCAAACAATGTCGCAATAATGGACATGAACACATTAGAGGGTAAAAATTATAGAATCGATGTTCGCATGCAGCGCATGCGTTCTAACCATGCAAGCATGATGCACATAGATCGGGTCTGATACCACTATAGGGGTTCATAGCAGAAAAAATTCTAACTTAACGCAAACCCTGATATGTCCAAGATCTATCCAAAGAGTAATGTAGTAACGAAGATGGTATCGATTACGTATCCTCGTAGACCGATAGCGGTTAAAATTCCGCTAGAACATGGTTGATGTAGACGTACTCGTCGTCGACCTCATGGTCATGTAGAAGTCCTCTCCCATGACGTCGAGTGCCGCAGTTGCAGCACCTCGTAGTTTTGCACATGGCACACGTACGGTGCTCAACGACACTTCCGGCTCCGATCCAGCAAAGTTACGAATGTAGATAGTTTGGATCCGGATCCCAGCAGTGCTCCCGCGTACTGTGTGGAATTGTCTCCCTCCCTATGCAGTTCTTCGGGGAACCGGACGGAGAAGAAAACCAGCGAGAGAAATTTATCTATTTAATTGTGTATTCATTTGGCCCCTATGAGTCTCTTTATATAGGGGGAAAAGGAGGGCAATGTTTTATAAGGGGGCAAGGTGGGACAAAAGGAGGAGAGGATGAGGCAGCTGGCCAACTCCTGCCCTCCCCCTCCTCCGCGCTCGATCCGGCCCAAAGGCCCCATTTAGGATGGGGATGCCTTTTTGATTTTTTTGTCATTAATTAAATATATTATTTCATTTAATTAACATATTAAACATTTCCTTTAATTTCCTTTTGTCCGAGACACCTCACGAACTATTCCGAACATCTTTCAATTTCGATGAATGATACGTCCACTTTGCATCACTATT
>NC_061513.1:206397535-206413537 GCF_022539505.1 Lolium rigidum | reverse complement strand
CGATGGCGTGTAAGCACACGTCCGTTGGGAACCCCAAGAGGAAGGTGTGATGCGCACAGCAGCAAGTTTTCCCTCAGAAAGAAACCAAGGTTTATCGAACCAGTAGGAGCCAAGAAGCACGTTGAAGGTTGATGGCGGCGGAGTGTAGTGCGGCGCAACACCAGGGATTCCGGTGCCAACGTGGAACCTGCACAACACAATCAAAGTACTTTGCCCCAACGTAACAGTGAGGTTGTCAATCTCACCGGCTTGCTGTAAACAAAGGATTAAACATATTGTGTGGAAGATGATGATTGTTTGCAAAGAACGGTAAAGAACAATTGCAGTAGATTGTATTTCAGATGTAAAGAATTGGACCGGGGTCCACAGTTCACTAGTGGTGTCTCTCCCATAAGATAAACAGATGTTGGGTGAACAAATTACAGTTGGGCAATTGACAAATAAAGAAGGCATAACAATGCACATACATATATCACGATGAGTACTATGAGATTTAATTAGGGCATTACGACAAAGTACATAGACCGCTATCCAGCAAGCATCTATGCCTAAAAAGTCCACCTTCAGGTTATCATCCGAACCCCCTCCAGTATTAAGTTGCAAACAACAGACAATTGCATTAAGTATGGTGTGTAATGTAATCAACACAAATATCCTTAGACAAAGCATCGATGTTTTATCCCTAGTGGCAACAGCACATCCACAACATTAGAACTTTCTGTCACTGTCCCAGATTTAATGGAGGCATGAACCCACTATCGAGCATAAATACTCCCTCTTGGAGTCACAAGTATCAACTTGGCCAGAGCCTCTACTAGCAACGGAGAGCATGCAAGAACATAAACAACATATATGATAGATTGATAATCAACTTGACATAGTATTCAATATTCATCGGATCCCAACAAACACAACATGTAGGATTACAAATAGATGATCTTGATCATGATAGGCAGCTCACAAGATCTAACATGATAGCACAATGAGGAGAAGACAACCATCTAGCTACTGCTATGGACCCATAGTCTAGGGGTGGACTACTAACACATCGATCCGGAGGCAATCATGGCGATGAAGAGACCTCCGGGAGATGATTCCCCTCTCCGGCAGGGTGCCGGAGGCGATCTCCTGAATCCCCCGAGATGGGATTGGCGGCGGCATCTCTGGAAGGTTTTCCGTATCGTGGCTCTCGGTACTGGGGGTTTCGCGACGAAGGCTTTAAGTAGGCGGAAGGGCATGTCAGGAGGCGTCACGGGGGCCCCACACGCTAAGGGCCGCGCGGGCCCCCTCTAGGCCGCGCCGCCCTAGTGTGGCGGCGCCCCGTGGCCCCACTTCGTATCTCCTCCGGTCTTCTGGAAGTTTCGTGGAAAAATAAGCCCCTGGGCATTGATTTCGTCCAATTCCGAGAATATTTCCTTACTAGGATTTCTGAAACCAAAAACAGCAGAAAACAACAACTGGCTCTTCGGCATCTCGTCAATAGGTTTGTGCCGGAAAATGCATAATAATGACATATAATGTGTATAAAACATGTGAGTATCATCATAAAAGTAGCATGGAACATAAGAAATTATAGATACGTTTGGGACGTATCAAGCATCCCCAAGCTTAGTTCCTACTCGCCCTCGAGTAGGTAAACGATAACACAGATAATTTCTGAAGTGACATGCTATCATAATCTTGATCATACTATTGTAAAGCATATGAGATGAATGCAGCGATTCGAAGCAATGATGAAGATAATGAGTAAACAAATGAATCATATAGCAAAGACTTTTCATGAATAGTACTTTCAAGACAAGCATCAATAAGATTTGCATAAGAGTTACTCATAAAGCAATAAATTCAAAGTAAAGGCATTGAAGCAACACAAAGGAAGATATAAGTTTCAGCGGTTGCTTTCAACTTCAACATGTATATCTCATGGATAATTGTCAACACAAAGTAATATAACAAGTGCAGTAAGTAAACATGTAAGAATCAATGCACACAGTTGATACAAGTGTTTGCTTCTAAGATAGAAAGGATGGGTAAACTGACTCAACAATAAAGTAAAAGAAAGGCCCTTCGCAGAGGGAAGCATGGATTACTATATTTGTGCTAGAGCTTTTCATTTTGAAAATAAGAAATAATTTTATCAACGGTAGTAATAAAGCATATGTGTTATGTATAAGACATCCTATAAGTTGCAAGCCTCATGCATAGTATACCAATAGTGCTCGCACCTTGTCCTAATTAGCTTGGATTAACATGGATTATCATAGCATAGCATATGTTTCAACCAAGTGTCACAAAGGGGTACCTCTATGCCGCTCGTACAAAGGTCTAAGGAGAATGTTCGCATTGGATTTCTCGCTTTTGATTATTCTCAACTTAGACATCCATATCGGGACAACATAGACAACAGATAATGGACTCCTCTTTAATGCATAAGCATTCAATAACAGATAAAATTCTCATAATAGATTGAGGATTAATTGTCCACACTGAAACTTCCACCATGAATCATGGCTTTAGTTAGCGGCCCAATGTTCTTCTCTAACAATATGCATACTCAAACCATTTGATCATGAAAATCGCCCTTACTTCAGACAAGACGAACATGCATAGCAACTCACATGATATTCAACAAAGGTAAAAGTTGATGGCGTCCCCAGAAACATGGTTACCGCTCAACAAGCAACTTATTAAGAAATAAGACACATAAGTACATATTCTTCACCACAATACTTTGTAGGCTATTTTTCCCATGAGCTATATATTGCAAAGATAAAGGAATAGAATTTTTAAAGGTAGCACTCAAGTAATGTACTTTGGAATGGCGGAGAAATACCATGTGGTAGGTAGGTATGGTGGACACAAATGGCATAGTTTTTTGGCTCAAGGATTTGGATGCACGAGAAGAATTCCTCTCAATACAAGGCTAGGCTAGCAAGGTTGTTTGAAGCAAACTCAAGTATAAAAGGTGCAGCAAAACTCACATATGAACATATTGTAAATATTATAAGACTTTACATCGTCTCCTTGTTGTTCAAACACCTTAACCAGAAAATATCTAGACTCTAGAGATCAATCATGCAAACCAAATTTTAACAAGCTCTATGTAGTTCTTCATTAATGGGTGCAAAGTACATGATGCAATAGCTTAAACATGATCTATATGAGCACAACAATTTCCAAGTATCAAATTATTCAAGAAATTATACCATTTACCACATGCGGCATTTTCCGTTTCCAACCATATAGCAATGAATGAAGTAGTTCAAATTTCGCAATGAACATTAAGAATAAAGCTAAGAACATATGTGTTCATACGAAACAGCGGAGCGTGTCTCTCTCCCAAACAAAGAATGCTAGGATCCGAATTTATTCAAACAAAAACAAAAACAAAAGCAAACAGACGCTCCAAGTAAAGCACATAAGATGTGACGGCATAAAAATATAGTTTCACTAGAGGAACCTGATAAGTTGTCGATGAAGAAGGGATGCCTTGGGCATCCCCAAGCTTAGATGCTTGAGTCTTCTTAAAATATGCAGGATTAACCACGGGGGCATCCCCAAGCTTAGACTTTTCACTCTTCTTGATCATATTGTATCATCCTCCTCTCTTGACCCTTGAAAACTTCCTCCACACCAAACTCAAAACAAACTCATTAGAGGGTCAGTGCATAATTCATATATTCAGAGGTGACATAATCATTCTTAACACTTCTGGACATTGCACAAAGCTACTGAAAGTTAATGGAACAAAGAAATCCATCAAACATAGCAAAACAGGCAATGCGAAATAAAAGGCAGAATCTGTCAAAACAGAACAGTCCGTAAAGACGAATTTTTAGAGGCACCAGACTTGCTCAGATGAAAATGCCCAAATTGAATGAAAGTTGCGTACATATCTGAGGATCACGCACGTAAATTGGCAGATTTTTATAAATTTTCTACAGAGACTACTGCTCAGATTCGTGACAGCAAGAAATCTGTTTCTGCGCAGCAATCCAAATCTAGTATTCACTTTACTATCAAAGACTTTACTTGGCACAACAATGCAATAAAATAAAGATAAGGAGAGGTTGCTACAGTAGTAACAACTTCCAAGACTCAAATATAAAATAAAGTGCAGAAGTAAAATAATGGGTTGTCTCCCATAAGCGCTTTTCTTTAACGCCTTTCGGCTAGGCGCGAAAGTGTGAATCAAGTATTATCAAGAGACGAAGCATCAACATCATAATTTGTTCTAATAATAGAATCATAAGGTAACTTCATTCTATTTCTAGGGAAGTGTTCCATACCTTTCTTAAGAGGAAATTGATATTTAATATTACCTTCCTTCATATCAATGGTAGCACCAACAGTTCGAAGAAAAGGTCTTCCCAATATAATGGGACAATATGCATTGCATTCAATATCCAAGACAACAAAATCAACGGGGACAAGGTTATTTTTAACCATAATAAGAACATTATCAATTCTCCCCAAAGGTTTCTTTTTTGCATTATCAGCAAGATTAATATCCAAATAACAATTTCTCAATGGTGGCAAGTCAAGCATATCATAAATTTTCTTAGGCATAACAGAAATACTTGCACCAAGATCACATAAAGCATTAAAATCAAAATCATTGACCCTCATATTAATGATAGGCTCCCAACCATCTTCTAACTTCCTAGAAATAGAAGTTTCAAGTTTTAGTTTCTCTTCTCTAGCTTTTATGAGAGCATTTGTAATATGTTTTGTAAAGGCCAAATTTATAGCACTAGCATTGGGACTTTTAGCAAGATTTTGGAAGAACTTTATAACTTCAGAGATGTGACAATCATCAAAATCTAAACCATTATGATCTACAGCAATGGGATCATTGTCCCCAATATTTTGAAAATTTTCAGCAGTTTTATCATAAACAGTTTCAGCAGTTTTAGCAGTTTCAGGCAATTTTGCAGGCTTTGCACTAGGAGTAGAAACATTGCCAACACCAATTATTTTACCATTGATAGTAGGGGTGTAGCAACATGTGAAACATCATCATTACTAGTGGTGGTAATAGTCCAAACTTTAGCTACATTATTCTCTTTAGCTAGTTTTTCGTTTTCTTCTCTTTCCCACCTAGCATGCAATTCAGCCATCAATCTAATATTCTCATTAATTCGAACTTGGATGGCATTTGCTGTAGTAACAATTTAATTATCAATATCCTCAGGTTTAGCAGCCATTTTATTAATTAAAGAAGATTGTGACGCAGACATGTATGAGATTCGGTTTTCAGCATTTGAAAGCTTAGTTTGCAAACCAGAAATCTCCATATTTAAATTTTCAAGTTGATTTCCTATATTTTTCAACAAGGCAGATTGTTCATTCATAGTTTTAGTAAACAATTTATTTTTCTCATATTGTGATTGCATAAAGCTCTTAGTAGCTCTTTCAATTTCTAACATCTTTTCCTCATTAGGCGAAACAAATCTACCATAAGAATTACCATCGGAAGGATATGGCCTATAGTTGTTACCAGAATTATTCCTATAAGCATTATTGTTGAAATTATTACTTCTAATGAAGTTCACATCAACATGTTCTTCTTGGGCAACCAATGAAGCTAAAGGAACATTATTAGGGTCAACATTAGATCTACCATTCACAAGCATAGACATAATAGCATCAATCTTATCACTCAAGGAGGAGGTTTCTTCAACAGAATTTACCTTCTTACCTTGTGGAGCTCTTTCCGTGTGCCATTCAGAGTAATTTGTCATCATATCATCAAGAAGCTTTGTTGCCGCCCCCAAAGTGATGGACATAAAGGTACCTCCAAGCAGCTGAATCCAATAGGTTCCGCGAAGAAAAATTCAGTCCTGCATAAAAGGTTTGGATGATCATCCAAGTAGTCAGTCCATGGGTAGGGCAATTCTTCACCAAAGATTTTATTCTCTCCCATGCTTGAGCAACATGTTCATTATCTAATTGCTTAAAATTCATTATGCTACTTCTCAAAGATATAATTTTAGCGGGAGGATAATATCTACCAATAAAAGCATCCTTACATTTAGTCCATGAATCAATACTATTTCCAGGCAGAGATAGCAACCAATCTTTAGCTCTTCCTCTTAAGGAGAAAGGAAACAATTTCAATTTTATAATGTCACCATCTACATCCTTATACTTTTGCATTTCACATAGTTCAACAAAATTATTAAGATGGGCAGCAGCAGCATCAGAACTAACACCAGAAAATTGCTCTCTCATAACAAGATTAAGTAAAGCAGGTTTAATTTCAAAGAATTCTGCTGTAGTAGCAGGTGGAGCAATAGGTGTGCATAAGAAATCATTATTATTTGTGATAGTGAAGTCACACAACTTAGTATTCTCAACAGTACCCATTTTAGCAGTAGTAAATAAAGCAAACTAAATAAAGTAAATGCAAGTAACTAATTTTTTTGTGTTTTTAATATGGAGAACAAGACAGTAAATAAAGTAAAACTAGCAACTAATTTTTTTGTGTTTTTGATATAAGAAGCAAACAAAGCAGTAAATAAAGTAAAACAAAGCAAGACAAAAACAAAGTAAAGAGATTGGATGTGGGAGACTCCCCTTGCAGCGTGTCTTGATCTCCCCGGCAACGGCGCCAGAAATATGCTTGATGGCGTGTAAGCACACGTCCGTTGGGAACCCCAAGAGGAAGGTGTGATGCGCACAACAGCAAGTTTTCCCTCAGAAAGAAACCAAGGTTTATCAAACCAGTAGGAGCCAAGAAGCACGTTGAAGGTTGATGGCGGCGGAGTGTAGTGCGGCGCAACACCAGGGATTCCGGTGCCAACGTGGAACCTGCACAACACAATCAAAGTACTTTGCCCCAACATAACAGTGAGGTTGTCAATCTCACCGGCTTGCTGTAAACAAAGGATTAAACGTATTGTGTGGAAGATGATGATTGTTTGCGAAGAACAGTAAAGAACAATTGCAGTAGATTGTATTTCAGATGTAAAGAATTGGACCGGGGTCCACAGTTCACTAGCGGTGTCTCTCCCATAAGATAAACAGATGTTGGGTGAACAAATTACAGTTGGGCAACTGACAAATAAAGAAGGCATAACAATGCACATACATATATCATGATGAGTACTATGATATTTAATCAGGGCATTACGACAAAGTACATAGACCGCTATCCAGCATGCATCTATGCCTAAAAAGTCCACCTTCAGGTTATCATCCGAACCCCCTCCAGTATTAAGTTGCAAACAACAGACAATTGCATTAAGTATGGTGCGTAATGTAATCAAGACAAATATCCTTAGACAAAGCATCGATGTTTTATCCCTAGTGGCAACAGCACATCCACAACCTTAGAACTTTCTGTCACTTTCCCAGATTTAATGGAGGCATGAACCCACTATCGAGCATAAATACTCCCCTTGGAGTCACAAGTATCAACTTGGCCGAGCCTCTACCGGCAACGAAGAGCATGCAAGAACATAAACAACATATATGATAGATTGATAATCAACTTGACATAGTATTCAATATTCATCGGATCCCAACAAACACAACATGTAGGATTACAAATAGATGATCTTGATCATGATAGGCAGCTCACAAGATCTAACATGATAGCACAATGAGGAGAAGACAACCATCTAGCTACTGCTATGGACCCATAGTCCAGGGGTGGACTACTAACACATCGATCCGGAGGCGATCATGGCGATGAAGAGACCTCCGGGAGATGATTCCCCTCTCCGGTAGGGTGCCGGAGGCGATCTCCCGAATCCCCGAGATGGGATTGGCGGCGGCGTCTCTGGAAGGTTTTCCGTATCGTGGCTCTCGGTACTGGGGGTTTCGCGACGAAGGCTTTAAGTAGGTGGAAGGGCAGGTCAGGAGGCGTCACGGGGGCCCCACACGCTAGGGCCGCGTGATCCCCCTCTAGGCCGCGCCGCCCAAGTGTGGCGGCGCCCCGTGGCCCCACTTCGTATCTCCTCCGGTCTTCTGGAAGCTTCGTGGAAAAATAAGCCCCTGGGCGTTGATTTCGTCCAATTCCGAGAATATTTCCTTACTAGGATTTCTGAAACCAAAAACAGCAGAAAACAACAATCGGCTCTTCGGCATCTCATCAATAGGTTAGTGCCGGAAAATGCATAATAATGACATATAATGTGTATAAAACATGTGAGTATCATCATAAAAGTAGCATGGAACATAAGAAATTATAGATACGTTTGGGACGTATCAGCCGCCATGGGCCCCCCCATAGGCCGGCGCGGGCCCTACCCTGGCCGCGCCGCCTTGTGTGGAGGGGGCCCACAGCCCCTCTCGGCCGCCTCTCTTTCGCGTACTTCATCTACCCGAAAACCTAAGGTACGGGGCATAATCGCGAGGAGACACAGCCGCCTCTGCGGGGCGGGAAACACCAGAGAGAAAAGAGCTCTCCGGCAGGCTGAAATCCGCCGGGGAAATTCCCCTCCGGAGGGGAAATCGACGCCATCGTCACCGCCATCGAGCTGGACTTCATTGGGATCATCATCACCATCATCTCCATCACCGTCACCGTCATCTCCACCGCTGCACCTCGTCACCGCTGTAACATCTAGGGTTGAATCTTGATTATTTCATAGGGGAAACTCTCCCGGTATTGATTACTCCTTGTTATTGATGCTATTGAGTGAAACCATTGAACCAAGGTTTATGTTCAGATTGTTATTCATCATCATATCACCTCTGATCATGTTCCATATGATGTCTCGTGAGTAGTTCGTTTAGTTCTTGAGGACATGGGTGAAGTCTAAATGTTAGTAGTGAACTATGTTGAGTAATATTTAATGGTTTGATATTTAAGTTGTGGTGTTATTCTTCTAGTGGTGTCATGTGAATATCGACTACATGATACTTCACCTTTATGGGCCTAGGGGAATGCATCTTGTATTCGTTTGCTAATTGTGGGGTTGGCGGAGTGACAGCAACCTGAACCCCCGTTGGTATATCGATGCAACTCTCTCAAGCTAGGTTTGGTATCGGTATCGGTGAAGTCCGTCATTGAATTTCAGCGGTAGAGTGGAGGGATAGCAGGATCTCAAAGTTTAAGGCTGTGGTTAGATTTATCTTAATTACTTTCTTGTATTTGCGGATGCTTGCAAGGGGTATAATCACAAGTATGTATTAGTCCTAGGAAGGGCGATGCATTAGCATAGGTTCACCTACACAACACTTATCAAAACAATGAAGATTAATCAACTATATGAAGCGAAAGCACTAGACTAAATTCCTGTGTGTCCTCAAGAACGTTTGGTCATTATAAGTAAACAAACCGGCTTGTCCTTTGTGCTAAAAAGGATTGGGCCACTCGCTGCAACTATTACTCTCGCATTTTACTTACTTGTACTTTATTTATCTGCTATATCAAAACCCCCTGAATACTTGTCTGTGAGCATTTACAGTGAATCCTTTATCGAAACTGCTTGTCAACACCTTCTGCTCCTCGTTGGGTTCGACACTCTTATTTATCGAAAGTACTACGATACACCCCCTATACTTGTGGGTCATCAATGAATCCAAAACTATGTCGAGTTTCATTGAACCCTTAAGTGTGTTACCCTTCGGTTCGAGAATAACACAGATATGACCCGAGAAAATTTCTCCGATCAAACGATCACCGGGGGGGTCTAGATAACCATGGTGATCTCTATGCATTCCACGAAGATATGATCGTCGTTTGAACCATTGCGTTGAGTCCTATTCCTTTTATTCATTCGACACCGACACTCGTTCGAGACATGATCATTGGTAGCATAATACCTAGTGTGATCTCGTTACCGACAAGGCTATTCAACTCTTTATGTGTGATTCCATCCTCAAGACCTCGTCATACGTATGCTGCGCAACTTTCATGGATGTAATCTCACCAAGTGGGACCTTTGTATCTCTTTGTCACATGGACGAATAAATCCCGCTATTGATGCATACGCCTCAACCCATTCCATTGGAATACCCAACTACATCTTTATGATCACCCTGGTACGGTGTGACGGTTGATGCAGCCTCCGGTGATAATAATAGATATGATCTCATGGTCTAAGGATTAAGTCACTTCGCTTTTATAAACATCGTAAGATTGAACTTGATGTGACTTGATCGTGTTACAATATTTATGTTCTGGGTATGTCCATCATATCATTTATTCAAACGATATGATCTCATTGTCAATGCCGCATGTGTCCATAATCGGGAAACCTCGATCAACGATTGACTAAAATGAACTAGATATACACATGTGTGCTCACTAGGGACCCTGTTGTTTGTCTAAAGTAACGCACATTTATCAATGTTTCCGCTTAATACAGTTATAGCATGGCACAAAACTTGTTATGAATATTTAACATATAATAATAAATACTCATTATTATTTGCCTCTAGAGCACTATCTCCAACATCTTCGCCCCTGGATCCTTGGCCATTGGATGCGCCCTTTGGTGCTGAGCTTGTCGATTGCTCCTGTAGTGGACTCCTCACAGGAGTCAAAGTACACGGTGTGTCAGTTGTCCTAATCTGTAAAAGGAAAGGGAGATGATGTGAATCTACTGAATCCAAATAGTTACCCGAGCGCATGACATCCTCTACGAGTCGAATCATACGATCGGTGGCTACTCCCATCGGGAGCACCCATGCAATTCATTACATCACCAATAAATGGAAATCTAAAAGGTAAACTAAGTAGTAATGGTCTCGGTGGCTGTCGTTGCTCATGTCCTTGGCAGTTTTCTCGCTACGTGCGGCTTTAGCACTTGCCTTGTCCAGGGAAGTTGTGCGCACCTTGAGAATAGCACCTAGCTGCTTGCCATACTTGTTCGCCTTCTTGGCAAAGCGCTCGAGGTTCATCTCCTTGTTGTCAACATCCATTGTGTAGGATTTGATGGCTTTCTGAAAATCACCCTCGATGTCATGCGCCATCACTAGTGTCAGCGTCACCTCCGCCCGTTCTAAGTCTACTCATGGCTAAAGTCCGCTAAGGGGTCTTCCTTGGTGTAGAAGAGCTCTATGAGTTTCTCAAGGGCTTGTCAAACATCTACCCTGGGAAGCATGTTCTCATGGAATCTCTCCAACACGCCCTTCCACTTGGCCAACGACACCTGGACACCTCACCCCTCGACTGCGGCCCCTCGACTGCGGCGACAATGTTCGTGAAGGAGTCGGCGCAAACTTGGTTCATGAGGTTCAGGGGAGCCTCGAGTGCAACTGAGAAAACGAAGAGAAAAGTTAGCTTGCGGAGGCTTATGCTTAGCACAAGAAAGCTATGACGAAGTATATCACCTGATAGTTTCTCGGTTAAGGCGAGCAGACGACATTCAAGACCACCCTTGCGGCCGCAACATTAGAACAATGCTTCTTCTTGTGCTCCTGGTCCTCAGTATTGGCCTGGTCGAGTGCGTTTTGAGACTCCTTCTAAAGAACCTCGATCTTCGTCTTCAGCTCATCGACTTGGCGCAAGGCGTCATCCTTTGCTGCTGCTGCATGTGAGAAGGATTCTGCAACAACAACAACGTTGGGTTCAACCAACAAAACCTTGGCATTATGTTTTGTCAGACAAGGAAAACATGAAGATAGTCCTACGTTGAAGTTGGTCTCACTCAGACTCGACCATAATATACCGCTCGCGGTGCTCCATCATTGAGCGCACGAATGGTTGAACTATATTGTTTATTTGGTTGTAAACTTTATAATTTATTTGGTTGTAAACTATATTATTTTTTATTTATATTTGTCAACCGGTTGAAAATGAAAAAATGACAAAATGACAATTGCCGGCAAGAGACGAGGAAGCCAGGAAGGACCTAGCATTTGCTAAGCATGACAGTGGTTGGAGCTATATGTACATAAAAATGGAGGAGAAAAGATGGCGCGAGGAAAGGCGTAGCAAACGACAAAATGCGTCAGGAAGTTGCAAATATGCATAGGTCCGAAGATTCTAAAATAAATTAAGCTTGAACTGCTTGGATCAATAGAATATCACACATTCGGCATCATTACGGCTCACGTTATACTAGTTCTGAAGGCAAAGAACTTACATATAATAGGACGTGGAGTATAAGTGTAAGAATATTATAGGACCTGGAGGCTTCTTTGGAGAGGAATTGCCCTCCTACCGTTCTTGGTGGTTGAGTTAGGGTCAACGAGCATCCTTATCAATGTTGTCATGTTTAGCTTTTGTCAGCATTGGGAACATTATCGTTATTCCTATCATTCTTGCTCTTGTCATCCGTTGGAGAAGTAGTATATTTTACTTGCAGATGAAAAAAAATCCGGACATGGTATACATGGTAGGTAGTTTAGCTAGTACACGGATCGGTACTACAGGATCGGTGAGACAGGTAGGTAGGCACCCCACACACACTGTGGTACAGTAGTACTCGTATCAGTCATCAGTCGGAACCCATCCGACTTTCCCCCCATCTACGCCGGACAATCATGTGCCACGGTTAATCCTGTGGGGGTCGAGATCGGTAAGACAACTAGGTACCCATCTAGACGGTCTACGCCGGCCAATCCTTTCTGTGCTGCTACCAGTCTGGTACTACTAATACTACTCTCGTGGTTTTCCCCCATTGTTTCCAATCTACTCCAAGAAACAAGACCAAGGCGAGCAGTGGGAGGGATCAGAGCAGAAGAAGCCATGGTGCATCCCGTGGCGGAGGCCGACGAACGGAGCCCCTTCGGCCGCCTCACCGCCGAGGAGTACTACGCGCGCCACGGCGTCACGCACTCGTCCTCCACCTTCGTCAACCCGCGGGGTCTCCGCATCTTCACCCAGCGCTGGGTGCCCAGTGGCGGCGCCCCCGTTCTGGGCGCCATCGCCCTGGTGCACGGTTTCACCGGTGAGTCGAGCTGGATGGTCCTGCCCACCGCCGTCCACCTCGCCAAGGCCGGCTTCGCCGTGGGCGCCGTGGACCACCAGGGCCACGGCTTCTCCGAGGGCCTCCAGGCCCACATCCCGGACATCGTCCCTGTCCTGGAGGACTGCGAGGCCGCCTTCGCCTCCTTCCGCGCCGACTACCCGGCGCCGCTGCCGTGCTTCCTGTACGGGGAGTCCCTGGGCGGCGCCATCGCGCTGTTCCTGCACCTGAGGGACAAGGAGCGGTGGCGCGACGGCGTGGTGCTGAACGGCGCCATGTGCGGCGTGAGCCCCCGGTTCATGCCGCCGTGGCCGCTGGAGCACCTGCTGTGGGCGGCGGCGGCGGTGGCGCCGACGTGGCACGTGGCCTTCACCAGGGGGAACATCCCCGCACGGTCCTTCAAGGTGGAGTGGAAGCGCGCGCTGGCGCTGGCGAGCCCGCGCCGCACCACGGCCCCGCCCCGCGCGGCGACGGCGCTGGAGCTGCTCCGGATGTGCCGGGAGCTGCAGGCGCGGTTCGAGGAGGTGGAGCTGCCGATGCTGGTGGTGCACGGCGGCGAGGACACGGTGTGTGACCCGGCGTGCGTGGAGGAGCTGCACCGCCGGGCGGGGAGCAAGGACAAGACGCTGCACATGTACCCCGGGATGTGGCACCAGATTGTCGGCGAGCCGGAGGAGAACGTCGACAAGGTCTTTGGCGACGTCGTCGACTGGCTCAAGGCCCGCGCCTCCGCGGCCGCGGCCACCGGGACCGGCGGCAGCTCCGAGCCCAAGTAGTTCGGTCACGCATCCGGCGCGGGCATGTCAGGTATACAATCAGGTGCATGTGCGCGAGGCACAATCGGAGTGGTCACGGGGATGGCGTGATGGTGTTTTGTCCATGTCTGCTTGTGTGTGGTCCGTGGTGAATTCCATGTGAGTAGTACGGTACGGGCTTAGTAATAAAAACTTGTTGACTTGTGTTTGATGAATTGGGATGGAACATCTTCATCTTCGTCTTTGCCAGCGGCAGCCATGTCCTTCATGGTTAGCTGTTGGTCGTTGAGCAGTTGAGGCGCCGTCTGTCTCGGTGCTTTTAAGTCCGGCAGAAGAACTGTCTTTTCTGTTCTATTGCTACCGCGGGTCTTAGAGCATCTCCACCCGCAGCCCCCAAATAGGCGCCAGTGGAGCGCCGGCACCTCCGTTTGGGGGCGTCGGCACTGCATCCTCCATTTGGGGAAGCTGTTTCCACACCGGTGGCCCCTAATTTTTTTCTTTTTACAATATACCGATCACATTTTATTCATACAATCACACAAATAGAATTAAATTATTCATACACTCAATCGAACAAATAGTACTTAAATTATTCATACAACCCAACAAATAAATAATACTTAAATTATTCATACAACTCAACAAACAAATAGTACTTAAATTATTCATCCAAGCAAATAAATAGAAATAAAATCATTCATTGCGCCCACAAATGCGCAGCTAGATCCGTCTTCAGCTATGCATGGACACCTGCATCTCGAATTTCATTGTGCATATGAAGAAAAGCAGCGAATTCTTGAGGCACATGCTCTACCTCAGCTAGTGGCCCTTGATAATCAAATGGATGATCATCCTGCACAGGTGCGTCGCGCTTGTTCTCAATGATCATGTTGTGCATGATCACACACGCGTTCATCACCTCCCACATCTGTGCCTCAGACCAAGTGAGAGCAACATAGAGCATTCGCATGAGCTAGCATTCCATCCAATGAGGTATCCAATGTATACGTGAAAAGGAGTGAATTCACCTCTTGGTGTATAGCTTTGGCCCGAGCTCGTGTCATTGGGCCACGAGGAGGGCTTGTCGGTCTTGAGGCGGAGGTGTCCAAAGGCCACCCCGTATCACTTTCATTGTCACATAAAAGAGGCACTTTGTCACAAGTGACACCGTATTCCTTTAAAGTTTGCCTCATCCATAACAATTGAGTGCATCCACTTGCGGCGGCAACATATTTGTCTTTGGCGGTGGTGAGAGATATACAATTTTGCTTCTTAGAAGACCAACACACCAAGGACCTACCAAGGAATTGGCAAGCCCCGGAGGTTGATTTCCTATCATCCTTGTCTCCTGCCCAATCTGCATCGGTGTATCCATTGAGATAAAAACTTGAGCCTATAGGATACCAAAGACCATATCTTGGGGTATCAACCAAATATCGAAAGATTCTTTTGAGAGCCATCATGTGGCTCTCCTTAGGAGAAGCTTGATACCTTGCACACACACCAACACTCAACGCTATGTCCGGTCTAGATGCACAAAGGTAATGCAAGGATCCAATTATGGAGCGATATACCTTTTGATCCACCTCTTTACCATTAAGATCAAGTGCAAGATGACATTTAGTAACCATTGGAGTGGCTACATGTAACATCCCAAATTTCAAATCAATGAAGGAGAAGAAGTTCAATACCCAAATTTTGGAACCAACAAAAACTTTTATTTGCATATAGTACCATGCATAGGATTTGTGCATTTTGTGTGAGAGTGCCATGATGATTACTTGTGTGCTTAAGTACTACAATCTAAAACCCTCTTTTGATCAAGAGAAGATCATCAAGCAAAGCAAAGAAAAAGAAAAGAAATAAAATGGAGAAATCCCAAAACCCTCATATATGGTTTATGCCATTTTTGCAAATCTTTAACCTAGACCATTTTGGCTTGCACCATTAGCTGTATTATGTTACTAAACACTTATTAACACTTTTGGAATCAAAGAAACTCAAATCAAATCAAATTTGAAATCAAATTGTGCTCACATGCACTAATGGTCAAATCTGCCAATTTCAATCTGGTCACTACTTTGAGCCTCTGTATTTTGAGATTTTCAAACCAAACAATTCCAACTCTTTGCACCTTATCCAAGTACACATCAAGGTGAACAACTTTGGTAAAGACCACCAGTACAAATTCATCCTAGATCAAAAGTTATGCTCAAGCCAAGATGAGACTTTGAAGCAAAACTAAGATCACCCAATTTTGCAACTTTTGCATTTCTTTTTATTTTGAAATGCCACCACCACCTTTGTGTGTCTCTGGTCATTTGCAACAAGTCCAACCAATCCAATTTCAAATTTTGGAATTGCATTGCATAGGGCAA
>NC_061513.1:206351842-206397435 GCF_022539505.1 Lolium rigidum | reverse complement strand
TATCTTGAGGTGGATCTAATGGTGGATGAACTTGGGATGATTGAGCCACTTGAGCTGGAAGAAGAAGGGGGGTATTTATACCCCCATCAAATGTAGCCGTTGGGGCCGGAATTTTCGGTGTAAGTTGGGGCCAGAATTTCCACCACCCCCCTCCCAGGAATTTCCGCCCCGTCGACACAAAATGGCCGGGCAAATTTTCGGGGGGTGTACTGCGCGTCTGGCCGTCTGGTCCTTAGCGAAATTTCGGGGGCCGAATATTTCCAGAAATGTCTGGCCCGGAATCCCCCCCCCGGAATTTCCGGCCCTTCGACAGAAATGTCCGGCCAAATTTCCGGGGGGTATCCAGGGTGTCTGGTCGGCTGGTCCTTAGCCAAAAAATGGGGGCCGGGAATTCTTGAGAATTTCTGGGCCGGGAATTCTTGAGAATTTCCGGGCCGGAAATTCCGGCTTGGAAATTTCTAAACTCCTTCCCTCTTCTTCATTTTCATCAACATTCTTCTCTTTTCATTCTTGTTTCTCCAAGCCATAAAGTAGATCAAAACTACACACTAAGCCACATTACATTATCACATATGTTGTCATCAAACATACAAAACATAATTATGAAGAGATGTTATTTCACCCTTCGCTGCTCATTTCTCCCGCCCGACGCTCTATCTCCCTTCCAGCCTCCAACCCGAAAAACCCTCGCCGCCGCCATGCCACCGAAGAGAAAGGCTCCGGTGAAGGCAGCAAAGCCGCCGATGAAGGCATCGCCGAAGCCACGCACCGTGACGCCGAAGGAGAAGCCGGCGACCATGTCGCAGGAGGAGTGGGAGGAGGAGAAACGCCACTGCTCCTTTGTGACGGCCGACCGCAAAAGGTGCTGCATCGCTGCTCTCGAGGAAGCAAAAGCAGCGTCCGCTGCGGAAGCGTGCCTCAGCTTGGGCGGCAGCCTCAGCAACTTCTCGAGCTCACCGTCGTCACCGGGGTACTACGCGGGGTACTACGCGGAGGGGCCGTCGATCTCGCGGATGCGGCTGTCGCAAATGGACGGCCGCGCCCGCTACTCCCCCGAGTACGCGGACATCGATATGACCTTCGACCCCAACGCGTCGTTCTCGCCGGATTCAGCGGCGAGGGGCAGCGGTGCCTTTCGCTTCCCCGTTGACCTGAACTCGTCGCATGACCTACGCCGCACCGATGGCCACGTGACAGACGGCACCGGCCTTCACCGCGACTTCTTCCCCGACAAGGGCAGGAGCACTCACCAGGTATTCGGCAACGCGTCTGGCGTGTCCATGGGCGAGGACGAGGTGAGTTTCCTTACTTTTTATGTTTTATGTGCATCGTAGACAAGGGAAGCAACTAAAAGTAGGTAACTTGTTGCGTAGATTGCCGCTGGGGACGAGATCCTCAACGGCTTCTGACGTGGGCATTACCCTTCGGGTAACTGACATTGCCCTATCATGTGCGGCCCAATTGGAGGTCCATGAAGATACCCGATGGCGAGGCGGGCCACTAGGACGGTGCAGGAGAAGATCCCTTGAAGAACAAGGCAAGAGAGGAGCCGAACAAGGAAAGTTTAGAGCTAGGTCTTTTGTAAACCTAGTCGTACCCGGACAGATCTCTTGAGACCTGGCCTCCTATATAAAGGCTAGGAGAGGGGCTGCCGAGGGACACGGAATCAATCGTAGCAACTTTAGCCACCAGAAGTCTAGAGCTAGGTCGCCGTAGCACTTAGCCTCTCGACGAGATCACAGCCGAAACCTTCGGCACCCCATTGTAACCCAATATTCTCATAATCAAGATCAGACAGGCATTACGTAAGGGTTTTACCTCATCGAGGGCCCCGAACCTGGGTAAATAGCTTTCCCCGCTTGTCTGTTTACCGATGTCTCGTGTCAGCCTACAGGATTCCATCAACCCTAAGCCCCAATCGGAGGGCATTGCCGAGGAGTACCCTCGACAATTGGCGCCGTCTGTGGGAAATCTGTCGGCACAAGGCCGGTCATCGGCAGTACCAGTCACGTCTGCGGCGTTCGTGCTCGAGTCGCCAACACCGTCAGATCCGAAAGATTCAGTTCGTTGCGGGTCCTTCGAGTTCGTACCACACACCGAGGTGTCGCATCTGATCTCAGCAGAATCGCGCGACAACATGGATACTACTTTCGGTGGCGTTCACTTCATCGTCGATTCTGGAGGGTTTCTTCGCCTCCCTAGGTCAACGCATCAAGCTCAAAAACTTCGGTCCCAGAAAATATCGCACCAGCAGCAACCTCAGCAGTTCCATCCAGGAGTGCGGGAGAGGGCAGCCGAGGCAGCTTCGGCGTCATAGAGAAGCAAAGGAAGAGACGAAGGGATTCACGTTGGGAAGAAGAAGAGCAAATCGCGACTCGCCCTCGACAGTACGAACGAGGATGCCACAACACACAATCGAACAAGGGCCGCTTTCGCACACCTTATTTATCGGCCACGGAGCAACTTGAAGCACCGTGTTACCTGCACTCTTATATCGATCCAAAGGATGGCCATGAAAAATCTAGTCATTTGCTCAGGAATTGTCGGCAGTTCCTCGAAATTCGGCAGTTCTGTGACGACCTTAGGGCTGAAGCCACAGCAAGAGTTCATACAATGGAAAGGAGAGCAGGATTCTACAGTTCTCCTCCAGAACCATACATACCAGAGCCGTACATGCCAGCAGAAGGAGACAAGTACGTACCAACCGAGATGTTTCCAGAACCACGCGGGCAGGTCAGCATGATCCATAAAACCAGCTTTTCGAAGAGAGAAATCAAGAAATTCTCGCGAGAAGTGAAGTATGCGGAGGTTGCCATGGTCGACACACCCGAATTCATCGACTGGTCAGATCAGAGCATCTCCTTCAGCAAGGCGGATCACCCGAAGGCCGTTCCAAGGCCTGGTCATGCGGCCCTTGTCCTTGAAGCACAGATCGGAGGATACAATATGAGCAAAGTAGTCATGGATGGAGGAAGTGGCCTGAATTTGTTATTTGCCCGTACGATGAAAGCAATGTGCCTAATAGTCGACATGCTAAGAGAGTCCGACATGGGATTCCACGGCATCATACCGACTCGACCCGCTTATTCCCTTGGCAAAATTTCGCTGGACGTAGTTTTCGGCACGCCTAGCAACTTCAGGAAGGAGAAAATCGAGTTTGAAGTAGTTGACTGGGAATCTCGGTATCATGCTATCCTTGGCAGACCTGTGTTTGCCAAATTCATGGCCGTACCCCATTACGCGTACCTGAAACTGAAGATGCTAGGCAATAACGGGACAGTGATAACCATCCATGGAAGCTTCTCTCGTTCAGACAACTGCGACAGGGATTTCCAAAAGATCGCCTCGAAATTCGGGGCTAGGGAAGAACTTAATGCAGTCGACGCCATCACAGACCACACGAAGCCACCAGCCGACAATCGAAGCGTAAGATCCGATGAGTTTGACGTTGCAAAGGAAGCAAAGAAGCAGCAGATGCACCCCTCTGACCCGAAGAAGACAGTCAATACGTCGGCGGACCTTACTGTCGCATAGGAAGGCGCGCTCATCGAGTTCCTCCGTGAGCGCTGGGAAATATTTGCATGGGAACCATCCGACATGCCAGGTATTCCCAGGGAACTCGCTGAGCACACCCTCAATGTTGACCCAAAAGCTAAACCAGTACAACAGTCGATGCGTCGGTTTTCTGAGCCGAACAGAAAAGCAATTGGCGAAGAAATTAGTCGGATCCGTAAGGCAGGATTCATCCGGGAGCTCAAGGAAGCCGAGTGGGTGGCCAATCCCATCATGGTGCCAAAGAAAGACACAACCGCTCTTCGCATGTGTATCGATTACACGAGTCTTAACAAGCATTGCCCTAAGGATCACTTCCCACTGCCACGTATCGATCAAATAGTCGACTCCACAGCAGGATGTGACCGTCTCTCTTTTCTCGATGCATACTCCGGGTACAACCAGATCAAGCTCAAGAAGGAAGATCAAGAGTTAACCGCGTTCATCACCCCGCACGGCGTTTTCTCGCTACAACGTCATGACTTTCGGGTTAAAAAACGCAGGGCAACCTATCGGCGGTGCATGCAAGCTTGTCTTGGAGAACAGATTGGAAGGAATATCGAAGTTTACATTGACGATATCGTGGTAAAGACAAAGCACGCCGCCACTCTCATTGACGATTTGCGGGAAACCTTTGACAACCTCGACAAGTATAAAATCAAGCTGAACCCGAAGAAATGTTTCTTCGGGGTGCCATGAGGGCAAGTAATCGGGTACTTCATTTCAGCCAGAGGAATAGAGGCCAATCCCTTGAAGATCAAAGCTATTCTCGACATGGAGCCGCCAAAGAATTTGCACCAAGTGCAGCAATTGGCAGGACGACGGTTCGCACTCAGCAGATTGATGTCTACGAGTGCTTCTATTCTTGTAGACAGCGTTGGGCCTCCAAGAGCAGAGGTTTGTAGAACAGCAGCAAGTTTCCCTTAAGTGGATCACCCAAGGTTTATCAAACTCAGGGAGGAAGAGGTCAAAGATATCCCTCTCAAGCAACCCTGCAATCACGATACAAGAAGTCTCTTGTGTCCCCAACACACCTAATACACTTGTCAGATGTATAGGTGCACTAGTTCGGCGAAGAGATAGTGAGATGCAAATGATATGGATGAATATGAGTGGCAATAGCAATTTGAATAAATTATGGCAGCGAGTAAACATGCAACAGAACAGTAAGTAAACGGAGATTCGATGTTTGGAAACAAGGCCTAGGGATCATACTTTCACTAGTGGACATTCTCAACATTGATCACATAATAAAACCACTCTACACTCTCTTGTTGGATGATGAACACCACTAATTGTGTAGGGCTACAAGAGCACCTCAATGCCGGAGTTAACAAGCTCCACAACATTCGATGTTCATATTTAAATAACCTTAGAGTGCATGATAGATCATTGCAATTACACCAAGTACTAACATAGCATGCACAATGTCACCATCACACTATGAAGGAGGAATAGATCACATCAATACTATCATAGCAATAATTAACTTCATAATCTACAAGAGATTACAATCATAACCTACGCCAAGTACTACACGATGCACACACCTGTCACCATTACACCGTGGAGGAGGAATAGAGTACTTTAATAACATCACTAGAGTAACACATAGATGAATAGTGATACAAAACTCATATGAATCTCAATCATGTAAGGCAGCTCATGAGATCATTGTATTGAAGTACATAGGAGAGAGATTAACCACATAGCTACCGGTACAGCCCTTAGCCTCGATGGAGAACTACTCCCTCCTCATGGGAGACAAGCAGCGTTGATGAAGATGGCGGTGGTGTTGATGGAGGAGCCTTCCGGGGGCACTTCCCCGTCCCGGCGGCGTGCCGGAACAGAGACTCCCTGTCCCCCGGATCTTGGCTTCGCGATGGCGGCGGCTCGGAAGGTTTCTCGTACCGTGGCTTTTCCGTATCGAAGTTTTAGGTCGAGGAGGCTTAAATAGGCGAAGAGGCGGAGTCGGAGGGCTGACGGGGCAGCCACACAGTAGGGGGGCGCCCCCCCTGGGCCGCGCCGCCCTATCATCTGGTGGCCCTGTGGCCCACCTCTGGTCCTTCCCGGGTGTTCTGGAAGCTTCGTGGATTTCTAAGATGCTGGGCGTTGATTTCATCCGATTCCGAGAATATTTCGTTACTAGGATTTCGAAACCAAAAACAGCGAAAACAAGAATCGGCCCTTCGGCATCTCGTCAATAGGTTAGTCCAGAAAACGCATAAATATGACATATAATGTGTATAAAACATGTGAGTATCATCATAAAAGTAGCATGGAACATAAGAAATTATAGATACGTTTGGGACGTATCAAGCATCCCCAAGCTTAGTTCCTACTCGCCCTCGAGTAGGTAAATGATAACAAAGATAATTTCTGAAGTGACATGCTATCATAATCTTGATCATTATACACTATATAAAGTTCAAACAATTTAGGCGCTCCAAATTGATTTGAGCACTGTTTATGTGCTATTTATCCTTTCCCTCATTCAATGGTTTTGTGACACGTCATTACATTTTGAAGCCAATACATTGATTTACTCCATCAGTTGTTTTTAACTTCTTTCTTTTTTGACCGGAGGGTAACCGGTTACAGGTTCTCAAGTTGCCATGTGTTTTGCTATCTCTCCAGGAAGCCGGTTCTCTTTCTTATTCCCATTGCACATTGCCTTCAGTCAAAAAACGGTAGTCAAAGCGGCGACGGACCCCATCCTAGATCAATCTAGATTGAATAGTTGTGTACGTTCTCCCTCCCTGCCTCCTCCCCACGATCTCCTCCATGAAATTCCTCCTTGCCTCCTTGGTCGATCTCCACCTTCACTGGCTTCCCTCTGGTAGCTCCTCCCTGGCCGAGATTTCTTGAGAGCAGGCCGAAGACAAAGCCATGCGGAGAAGGTGGAGGAGACCGACTCCGTGCCATGCCGGCGACAACGACGGCGGAAATAGCACCGACGGGACCAGAACTCGGGGAGGAGCTGCATCGCGCCGAGTTCCCGAATCCGGCCATGGCATGGCGGCGGAGAGCGCCGATCTGGCCGCCGCGTGACCTCGGGAGGGAGTTGGGGTGGCGGCGGCGCTGTCGGCTTTGAGGCGGGCGGCGAGCAGGGAGCATCGATGGTGGTTCGTTTCTTTCCCTTCCACTATCGGCGTTGAGGCGGGACGGTAAGCTGCGTAAGCAGGGATCGGCAAGGGCGGTTCTTTCTTTCCCTTCCACTAACTTCTGTGCAGTTTTCCTATGGATTTAGGACCTCTGGCCGCTTTAATGGTTCGGCTGCGTCGCAATTGGTGGTGTTGCCTGGTCGTCATTGTACTGCTAGCTGTATGTTCCTCTCTTCGATCTTTGCTGCTTGCGTTGGTTTCTTTGCTCTTTTTTTGTCTTACTGAAGATTACCTATCTGGATGTAGCCTGTTAAACTTTATCGCGGTTCATACGAGTGATCGACGTGTTGGTGGGTGCCGCCGACCTCTGGGATGCACTCTTGAAGGCGTTAATGATTTCACCCATCCTGCCCATTGGACGCATCCTCAGCCCTCTTTGTCTTAGGTCATAGTAGTATTTACTTCTTTTCTTCCTCTGCCGTTAATGCAATTGCTGTCACTCTATCTCAGGTAATACCGTAATGTGCATGCCACCGTGAATCGATCTCCTGTGTTTTGCCTCACAGGGATCTCTTTACTCTCTGTACTGAAGACACGAAATTGCACACAGGTCAAAAGAACAATGCATATGGAATTGTTGAAATTTTATCACGCCCGATTCAATATTGGAAAACCATTTGCATGCGTCTAGCAGTACAGAAATCAGGATACATGGATGAATCTACATGAACTGGTTTTCATTGCTATAGACCGTGACGTATCCCACTTAACACACAACTCACTACTTAACACTTGATTTTGTTTATCCTTACACCGTTACATGGATGTGGAGTTAGCCCAGTTTAATGGCTGTTTTATTCATGAGATTTCAAGTTCTGGAAAACATAATATATGCTCTGCTTTTCCAGGTTCATTATTGTCCAGCTTCTTTGATAGCCTGTCTTTCGTACGATCATTATAATGCACATTTACAAGTATCTAATTGTGTTCCCATATCCTAAACATTCTGAACCAAGCTACTCTTATTTGTTTCACGCTTTAAACAATATGAAAAAAAATCTTCAATGTTATTATGATAAAATGCCAATGAGGTACAGCTGCGCACAGGAAAAAGCCGATAGTGGCGTCCCATGTCGTCCCCTGCTGGCAACCTGGGAACGAACCTTAGCCGTCGGGCAACCGCTCCACCTCCACCCTTTCAGCCTTGCCGCTTCCTGGCAAATCCCGTGGGGTGTTGGTGGGCTCTTCCTTTTCCACTCACGAGGTGTGCTGGGGTGTTGCGTCTTTGTTGCTATTTGTCTTTATATTATGCTCTTCTAAAATGATTATGGTGAATCATCTTTATATTATGCACTGAAGCTTCTTACTATAAGAAAAATACTTTTAACATTTACACCTTTGATATTGTAGTCTTGCCTGCCATGTTAATTGCAGTGCTTAATCTTTTTTGCTTGCGGATGCTCATTAGGCGGAGGGGCTAAGCAAGAAGTTGCATTGGTAATGTTTTCCTCTTCCTTCTACTTTGTTCAGTTCAGCAACACCTTTTATGGTTGTTTAATAATATGCCATGCTGGTGTTGGTAGACATATGTAACTAGACTGCAGTTGATATATATCTCTTGACATCAAATGCAGTTTCCTAAACACCTCCCCTCCCTGCCACTTTATATACATGATGATGTAAAACCATTCGAATGCCATTCAATTACATAGCAGATTTCCCATTCTTGGACATCCTTCGGGAAGGAGAGACTTACCTGAAAAGGAAAACCATAATAAACATGGAAAATAAAACAAGAACAAACTATTAGAGGCCTGTTGCATGTTGGTGTCATGGCCACTCTGATTATATATCAATTATTTGCCATCTTGAGTGCTCCTTCTTTATATTTAACCTTTATAAATTCTTGCACCTTCATCTATATAACAACCTATTTATATTTTATTTTAATCATACATAGCTAGCTTACACCATTTCATGACTGCAACCTATTGAGCACTATACTGGCAAATTTAAAAAGCATATATAGGCATTCGAGAAAATGAAATGCCAACTAGATCTTGGCAATAAAATCACTGCTTACAAGTGTACTGCCCTGTGTGTTGCTGATGAAGCTATACCAGCCATGGTGCGGATCAAAGTGTTACCGTTGTATCTTACAGATTTGGCAAAATATCCCAGATGGCAAGTACATGTGTCTATCTAGGTACTGCTATGGAAGCTTCTGTATTGCGTTTGGTGTAACAATTTTCATTGGGATGTACATACTAAGACCTGATTAATTCAAATCAATTGCAGGGGCAAGACCATATAACTGTAGTATTAAGTGAGTATTTTACTCAGTACTGATGTGGTGAGCTTTTATACAGTATATAGTACCTTGATTCCTACTGGTTTACACAAAATGAGTACTGATTGTTTAAAACTAACTGCAATACCAAGATGATGTTTAGGTAGCTAAATTTAGGTGTGTGCAAATGGTGTTCAAGCTACCTACAAGAGCTGATGCATTTCCAGAGAAGACAATCTAGATAATAGTGTTAGCAATAGTGGAGATAAGAACAACTAGATAATTCATGCCCTGTGTAATGCAGATCCATCCAGTATGTAATCCAGTAGGTATGTGCAACGGCACCATTCAATCCAGCAGGAATATCTAACTCCTGTCAAAATGTGTACCTGCTTCGTCCCGCTCCGTCCAATGTATCCACGTGGTTTTGCTAAACATTATCAACCATGTAAACCAATGTAAATAACTGCTAGCACTGTCAACTGATGTGAATCCTAGATATGGAGTAACTTTCCTAGATATGGAGTAACTTTCCTACTGTGGTCACTTATTTCATCTCCCTTATCTACATTTTTCAGTATGTATTGATGTTCAACGAAATCCACCACACTTAAAAGCCGCTACTCTGGGTACTAAAAGCGGGCGCGGCGTGCCGTCGCGCCAAGGCTTCCTAGTACTATTGTAAAGCATATGAGATGAATGCAGCGATTCGAAGCAATGATGAAGATAATGAGTAAACAAATGAATCATATAGCAAAGACTTTTCATGAATAATAATTTCAAGACAAGCATCAATAACACTTGCATAAGAGTTACTCATAAAGCAATAGATTCAAAGTAAAGGCATTGAAGCAACACAAAGGATGATATAAGTTTCAGCGGTTGCTTTCAACTTCAACATATATATCTCATGGATAATTGTCAACAAAGTAATATAACAAGTGCAATAAGTAAACATGTAAGAATCAATGCACGGTTGACACAAGTGTTTGCTTCTAAGATAGAAAGAATGGGCAAACTGACTCAACAATAAAGTAGAAGAATGGCCCTTCGTAGAGGGAAACATGGATTACTATTTTTGTGCTAGAGCTTTTCATTTTGAAAACATAGAAACAATTTTGTCAACGGTAGTAATAAATCATATGTGTTATGCATAATACATCTTATAAGTTGCAAGCCTCATGCATAGATTACCAATAGTGCTCGCACCTTGTCCTAATTAGCTTGGATTAACATGGATTATCATTGCATAGCATATGTTTCAACCAAGTGTCACAAAGGGGTACCTCTATGTTACCTGTACAAAGGTCTAAGGAGAAAGCTCGCATTGGATTTCTCGCTTTTGATTATTCTCAACTTAGACATCCATACCGGGACAACATAGACAACAGATAATGGACTCCTCTTTAATGCATAAGCATTCAACAATAGTTAATATTCTCATAAGAGATTGAGGATTGATTGTCCACACTGAAACTTCCACCATGGATCATGGCTTTAGTTAGCGACCCAATGTTGTTCTCTAACAGTATGCATACTCAAACCATATGATCATGAAAATCTCCCTTACTTCAGACAAGACGAACATGCATAGCAACTCACATGATATTCAACAAAAGTGTAATAATTGATGGCGTCCCAAGAAACATGGTTACCGCTCAACAAGCAACTTATTAAGAAATAAGATACATAGCTACATATTCTTCACCACAATAGTTTTTAGGCTATTTTTCCCATGAGCTATATATTGCAAAGACAAAGAATAAAATTTTAAAGGTAGCACTCAAGTAATTTACTTTGGAATGGCGGAGAAATACCATGTGGTAGGTAGGTATGGTGGACACAAATGGCATGGTTATTGGCTCAAGGATTTGGATGCATGAGAAGAATTCCTCTCAATACAAGGCTAGGCTAGCAAGGTTGTTTGAAGCAAACTCAAGTATAAAACGGTGCAGAAAGACTCACATATGAACATATTGTAAGCATTATAAGACTTTACATCGTCTCCTTGTTGTTCAAACACCTTAACCAGAAAATATCTAGACTCTAAAGATCAATCATGCAAACCAAATTTTTACAAGCTCTATGTAGTTATTCATTAATGGGTACAAGGTACATGATGCAAGAGCTTAAACATGATCTATATGAGCACAACAATTGCCATGTATCAAATTATTCAAGACATTATACCATTTACCACATGCGGCATTTTCCGTTTCCAACCATATAACAATTAACGAAGTAGTTCAACCTTCGCAACGAACATTAAAAGCTAAGCTAAGAACGCACGTGTTCATATGCAACAGCGGAGCGTGTCTCTCTCCCACACAAGCATGAATTTATTCAGAGAATGAAAATAACAAAACGAAAATAAAAGCACACAGACGCTCCAAGTAAAGCACATAAGATGTGACGGAATAAAAATATAGTTTCACTAGAGGTGACCCGATAAGTTGTCGATGAAGAAGGGGATGCCTTGGGCATCCCCAAGCTTAGATGCTTGAGTCTTCTTAAAATATGCAGGGATGAACCACGGGGGCATCCCCAAGCTTAGACTTTTCACTCTTCTTGATCATATTGTATCATCCTCCTCTCTTGACCCTTGAAAACTTCCTCCACACCAAACTCAAAACAAACTCATTAGAGGGTTAGTGCATAATCAAAAATTCACATGTTCAGAGGTGACACAATCATTCTTAACACTTCTGGACATTGCACAAAGCTACTGGAAGTTAATGGAACAAAGAAATCCATCCAACACAGCAAAAGAGGCAATGCGAAATAAAAGGCTGAATCTGTCAAAACAGAACAGTCCGTAAAGACGAATTTTATAGAGGCACCAGACTTGCTCAGATGAAAATGCTCAAATTGAATGAAAGTTGCGTACATATCTGAGGATCACTCACGTAAATTGGCAGATTTTTCTGAGTTACCTACAGAGAATCATACCCAAATTCGTGACAGCAAGAAATCTGTTTCTGCGCAGTAATCCAAATCTAGTATCAACCTTACTATCAAAGACTTTACTTGGCACAACAATGCAATAAAATAAAGATAAGGAGAGGTTGCTACAGTAGTAACAACTTCCAAGACACAAATATAAAACAAAAGTACTGTAGTAAAATAAACACATGGGTTATCTCCCAAGAAGTTCTTTCTTTATAGCCATTAAGATGGGCTCAGCAGTTTTAATGATGCACTCGCAAGAAATAAGAGTTGAAGCAAAAGAGAGCATCAAGAAGCAAATTCAAAATTAATTTAAGCCTACATGCTTCCTATGCATAGGAATCTTGTAAATAAACAAATTCATGAAGCATAATGCAACAAGCATAGAAAAACTAGACAAGCGCAACTTCAAGATTTTCAGCATAAAGAGAGGTGTTTTAGTAACATGAAAATTTCTACAACCCTATTTTCCTCTCTCATAATAATATCCAGTAGAATCATGAGCAAACTCAACAATATAACTATCAAATGAAACATTCTTATCATGAGTCTCATGCATAAAATTATTACTCTCCACATAAGCATAATCAATTTTATTAGTAATAGTGGGAGCAAATTCAACAAAGTAGCTATCATTATTATTCTCATCAAGTGTAGGAGGCATAGTATAATCATAATAAACTTTACTCTCCATAGTAGGCGGCACCAAAAGACCACTATCATTATAATCATCATAAATAGGAGGCATATCATAATCAACATAAACTTTCTCCTCAATACCCGGAGGGCTAAAGAGATCATTCTCATCAAAACCGACCTCCCCAAGCTTAGAACTTTCTATATCATTATCAACAATGGTGTTCAAAGCGTTCATACTAATATTACTACCGACATGCAAATAAGGTTCCATAGGTTTTTTAATTTTCGCATTAAACCATTCATGTCTCGACTCGGGAAATAGTTTAAAAAGCTCACGAGATGTTTTCCATTATGCCTTACTAGTGTTTAACAAGAAACAAAAAGATGCAATTGCAGGATCTAAAGGAAATAGCTTCGAGCACACACACAACGGCAACAGAAAAGTACTTAGTTACCTGGGACCGGAGTATGAGTGCCATTTACCTTTCCTCCCCGGCAACGGCGCCAGAAAAGTGCTTGATGTCTACGGGTGCTTCTATTCTTGTAGACAGTGTTGGGTCTCCAAGAGCAGAGGTTTGTAGAACGGCAGCAAGTTTCCCTTAAGTGGATCACCCAAGGATTATCGAACTCAGGGAGGAAGAGGTCAAAGATATCCCTCTCAAGCAACCCTGCAATCACGATACAAGAAGTCTCTTGTGTCCCCAACACACCTAATACACTTGTCAGATGTATAGGTGCACTAGTTCGGTGAAGAGATAGTGAGATGCAAATGATATGGATGAATATGAGTGGCAATAGCAATCTGAATAAATTATGGCAGCGAGTAAACATGCAACAGAACAGTAAGTAAACGGAGATTCGATGTTTGGAAACAAGGCCTAGGGATCATACTTTCACTAGTGGACACTCTCAACATTGATCACATAATAAAACCACTCTACACTCTCTTGTTGGATGATGAACACCACTAATTGTGTAGGGCTACAAGAGCACCTCAATGCCGGAGTTAACAAGCTCCACAACATTCGATGTTCATATTTAAATAACCTTAGAGTGCATGATAGATCATTGCAATTACACCAAGTACTAACATAGCATGCACACTCGTCACCATCACACTATGAAGGAGGAATAGATCACATCAATACTATCATAGCAATAATTAACTTCATAATCTACAAGAGATTACAATCATAACCTACGCCAAGTACTACACGATGCACACACTTGTCACCATTACACCGTGGAGGAGGAATAGAGTACTTTAATAACATCACTAGAGTAACACATAGATGAATAGTGATACAAAACTCATATGAATCTCAATCATGTAAGGCAGCTCATGAGATCATTGTATTGAAGTACATAGGAGAGAGATTAACCACATAACTACCGGTACAGCCCTTAGCCTCGATGGAGAACTACTCCCTCGTCATGGGAAACAGCAGCGTTGATGAAGATGGCGGTGGTGTTGATGGAGGAGCCTTCCGGGGGCACTTCCCCGTCCCGGCGGCGTGCCGGAACAGAGACTCCTGTCCCCCAGATCTTGGCTTCGCGATGGCGGCAGCTCTGGAAGGTTTCTCGTACCGTGGCTTTTTCGTATCGAAGTTTTAGGTCGAGGAGGCTTAAATAGGCGAAGAGGCGGAGTCGGAGGGCTGACGGGGCAGCCACACAGTAGGGGGGCGCCCCCCTGGGCCGCGCCGCCCTATCATCTGGTGGCCCTGTGGCCCACCTCTGGTCCTTCCCGGGTGTTCTGGAAGCTTCGTGGAATTCTAAGATGCTGGGCGTTGATTTCGTCCGATTCCGAGAATATTTCCTTACTAGAATTTCGAAACCAAAAACAGCAGAAAACAAGCAACCGGCCCTTCGGCATCTCGTCAATAGGTTAGTTCCGGAAAACGCATAAATATGACATATAATGTGTATAAAACATGTGAGTATCATCATAAAAGTAGCATGGAACATAAGAAATTATAGATACGTTTGGGACGTATCACAGATTTATCGCCAAGCTAGGAGAGAAAGCTTTGCCCTTATATAGCCTGATGAAGAAGTCAGAGAAATTCGAGTGGACAGATGAGGCTCAGTTGTCTTTTGATAATCTGAAGAAAATCTTATCGACATCCCCAGTACTTGTAACTCCATGCGAAAAAGAAACACTGCTCATGTACATAGCAGCAACGGTGCAAGTCTTCAGCAGCGTCTTGGTTGTCGAGCAAGAAGAAGCAAGGAGAGTTCACGGCGTGCAAAGACCCGTTTACTACCTCAGTGAAGTCCTCACGCCAGCGAAACAGAGATACCCTCATCACCAGAAGTTGGCATATGCAGTATGGAGAACAACTCGAAAGCTACGGCATTATTTCACGAAGCACCCGGCCATCGTCGTAAGCGAGGCACCGTTGAGGAATATACTCACTAACCCAGAAGCCACGGGTTGAGTGTCCCAATGGGCCATCGAGATAGCGCCACACGACATAACTTACGTCAACCGAACGGCGATCAAATCTCAAGTCCTACCAGATTTTGTGGCGGACTGGATCCAGTCGCAAACACCGGCAGCACCCGACATGTCGGGTTCCTGGACAATGTACTTCAACGGATCTAAGCGGAGCACAGGTGCAGGAGCAGGGGTGATACTGATATCACCACAAGGACACAAGATGAAGTACATCCTACGTATGAACTTCTCCCTGCCGACAAATAATGAAGCAGAGTACGAAGCGCTGTTGCATGGAATGAAGATGGCAAAGGCTTGTGGAGCCACTCGCTTGGAAATTTATGGAGACTCGAACCTGGTAGTACAGCAGTCGATGAATTTATGCGACGCGGTCAGTGACAACATGATCGCCTACCGACAACTATACCAGAATATGGAAGCCAAATTTGAAGGATGCGAGCTTAAGCACATCGGCAGAGCTAGCAACGAGGAAGCCGACGCCTGGCGAACATTGGATCCATGTGCTCCCCCATTCCAGACGGAGTGTTCTATGAAGTTATCACTCAGCGATCGATAAAGGAGAAAGTATCGGCACCTCCGAAATCATCGGCTGACGAACCAGAGGCAAGCCTGCAGCACACTGTCAAAGAATCTCCACCTCGGTCCGCAGAACAGGTCCTCCTCCTCAAACCACTGTGGACCAAACCGTTTCTAGCGTACCTGACAGAGCAGCAGTTACCAGAGGATCCGGTGGAAGCAAGACGAATCGTGAGACGGTCAAAGGCCTTCACTGTGGTAAACGGAGAACTTTACAAGCGTAGTATCTCTGGTATCTTCCAAAGGTGTATCGTCATCGACGATGGAAAGGCACTGCTACGCGAGATACACGAGGGAACCTATGGACACCACGCAAGCAGCAGAGCCCTTGTGGCAAAAGCCTTCAGAGCAGGATTTTACTGGCCAACGGCGGCATCGGATGCTTGAGATCTGGTTATGAAGTGCGACCCCTGCCAGCGTTTCTCACCAAAACCACACGCTCCCGCAACAGATCTGATGACGATACCTCTGGCGTGGCCTTTCGCTCAATGGGGACTCGATCAAGTTGGACCGTTGCCGAGATCGTCGCCCGGAGGTCACACATATCTACTGGTTGCAGTCGACAAGTTCACCAAGTGGATCGAGCCAGTACATGTTCGAAATCAGAAAGCCGAAACCGCCGTCCAGTTCTTCAGGGGAATAACTTGTCGATTTGGCATGCCCCACAGCATCGTCACAGACAATGGAACTAATTTTGACTCCAAAAAGTTTCGGAAGTTTTGCGATGACAATGGCATTAAGCTAAAATTCGCATCGGCGGCCCACCCCCAGACCAACGGCCAGGTGGAAAGGATCAGTGGTCTAATAGGGGACGGCCTCAAGAAACGCCTTACGGGTGCGGCTGGAGCCTAGGTCGAAGAATTACCATCTGTGCTTTGGAGTTTACGTACTACACCCAATAGGTCGACCCGGTACACCCCGTTCTTCTTGGTACACGGAGCCGAAGCAGTTTTGCCAGCCGATGTTCGGTTCGAAGCCCCTCGGGTGATAGCATACACGGAAGCTACCTCCAACATTGCGCTGCAGGATGCCGCGGACCTCCTTGACGAAGCTCGGGACATTGCTTTGGCAAGAACAACGGTGTATCAGCAGGCGTTAAGAAATTATCACAGCCAACGAATACGCAATCGAAGCTTCAATGTTGGAGATATGGTACTGCGGTTGAAGCAAGAGAGACCCTTGAAGCTCGAATCTCCATGGGAAGGGCCGTTCATCATCACTAAAGTGATACCAGGAGGTGCTTATCGGCTCAAAAATCCAGCTTCGGGAAAAGACGTTGAAAATCCATGGAACGTCGCACATTTGCGACGGTTCTATGCATAGGATATAACTATTTTCCTCCTGTTATTCGGCAACTCTTAAGCTCGCCTTTTGTTATGAATAAAATTCTGATCAGGTTTTCTACCTTTTATTGTTCCAGGCCTCATCATCCGAACAAATTGTTCGGGGCCCTCATCATTGGTTCTTACTCCCATCGGGAGCGTAGGCCAGAAACACGCTCACACGGTGTCATTAATTAAATACTCCTATCGGGAGCTAAGGTTAATGACACACAAACAACCCATCCAAGCCTCGAGAAAATACGCGAGTGCTGCAGCTGATGGACATACTATTAAGGCTCAAACCGGTGCACCGCGTGATGAAGCCAAGCGTCTAAATCCCTCGATTATCCGACGGGTGTCGCTCTTACATAACTTACATATCGACTCCGCAATAAAACTTGCAATTACAACGGAGTCATCGGGTGAGGAGGCTGAATTGATCACTCGGCCACCCCCGACAATAATTTATTAATCGAATTAGCAAATTCACCAGCACTACATGATGTGCAAAACACACATCGAATTTATATAAAATTACCCCTTGCAGGTACAAGGTCATTACATCATATGAATACATAAATTCATGGCAAGGTTCCCTGGTTCTCTCGGGCCTTCAGATCCCTCTCAATACCTGTCTCCATCAGTGAGATGATGGTGTACGCAGGACCTCTAGCGATATCATAGTACTGGTCTAAACCCCTTTTGGTATTTGCTATGGCCTCCAAATCTAAGGACGGATGACACGCTAACACTGAAGCAAAGGCAAGTTCAGCACCGGCCAGGAGCTCTTTTCGCACCAACAGTCGAATCCTTTCAGGGGTTTTGAATCGAGTAAACAGAGCAGACAGAGTTTCGGGGGCTTGATCCAGAGGAAACAATGTTTTCCAGACCATCGTCAGATGAGCATGGAACTTGTCGAAATAGTAGTGCACCTTCTCTGCTCGATGTTCAAATTTCGCCACGGTAACAGCTTTCGGTCGATGGGACCACAACTCATGCTTCGGGTGAGCAACATCAGTCATCGCTTCGATCTTTTCGTGGATCCTCTTGTTTTCCTATGATTCATCGGAACCTACGACTGTCAAGAGACAAAGATCAGTTAAAGCACATTCAAGCTTCGTCAAAAATCAACAGATGGACATGCACTTACAACTCAAGCTTTCGGTAGCTACACGGAGACGATCGAGAACATGTTGTTCAACGGCAGTCGCAATCTCGCTCTTTCTTTTCACCAACACCGCCATCGCGTGAAGGGTGGTAATATCTTTGCTCAATCGGATATTTGATCACGCAAACGATGAACAAGATCAGATTCATCGCTAGCCGAAGGATTCAAAAAAGGATCGGCACGGGAAGAAGATGAAGGAATCTGTAGCACAATTCTCAATTTAGAACAGCATTAAATAAGCTCCCATCGGGAGCGCAGGAGTGTATATATTACATTCAAAAGATTGTTGGTGCTGGCAACAGAGCCAGAATAAAACAAGATTGAGTTAAACTGTATCAGGCCTTAATTACAACCGACAGGGCAAGCGTCCAATCAAGGAAGGGCTGACGATGAGCCAGGGGCAGTTTCAGGCGCAGCTTTGGTCTTCGCCTCATCAACCAGCTTGAGGAGTTGATTAGCACATGTTACTGCTGATTGTTTGAAGGGCTCAAGGTTGATTAGGCGATTATTGTCATCTACAGGCAATGCCTTAGACAACTTCTCTAGTTCAGAGCCCAACCCATGACCCATCAGCAGCTGGAAAGTAAGTACCGCTCCAAACAAACGGGAACGACGCTTTAGTACCTCCACAGGCTCAGAAGGGTCGACGAGGAAAGCATCTGCCATCTCGCCAAGAGTCTTGTCCTGCTTCATCTTTGGGAAAATCATTGAGAATAACCTCGAGAACACTCCTTTGGTCCTTTGCAAAAGTCCAAAAACTTGGATGTTGGACTCAGCAGCGAGTGACAGGGCGTCAGACATGGAATCCTCCCAAAGTTTGCGAGCCCGATTGATGGTTATATCGGCAGCACCTGGAAGAAGATAGATAAGCAACTTGGAGGAAAGTACTGGGAAAAAGATATGTGCCGAGGAACTTACCCAATAAATTCGCAATGGATTCGCGGAGGACGCCTTCTTTTTCATCGGTTGCGATTGTAGCCTCGCGCCTGGCATCTTGCTCATCCTTCATTTGTTGCTTCAGCTTCTTCAGTTCATCCTTCAGCGAGATGTTTTCATTTTTCACATCGGCTGCTAGCCTGTTGGCCTCCAGCACCTGGTCAGCCGAAGTCTTGATGGTCTTCCGAAGATGAGCATTTTCAGACTCCAGGCGGGTGAATTGCTCGGCAAAATCTACCACAGCGTCAACTGTGGCATAAATTGGCTGCGAGGTAGAAAGCCAAGAAACCTCAGTCGAATATGGATATTCAGCGAGAAAGAAAGAAACTAAGTCGAATAAATCACTTACATGGTCACGAGCAGCCGATGGATCGGGAGCGCTGCCAGAAGGGATAACCTTCGACACCGGAACCTTTTCCACGGTCGTCCTTGAGGGCAGCGTTGGTTTGGCAGGCGAAGGGTTCGACTCCTTGGCTGACTCGGACTTCCCAGAGAATAACTTAGCCCTCTTTGCAAGAGGAACATCGTCATCATCGTCAGAGCTGCTTGAAAAGAGAGGATGATTAGAATGCAGAATAAAGGAGGATAGTTATGAAAGGAAAAATAGATGCTCACAGGTCCAGGTCGTCTTCAACAGCAAAAAAGCCTGTCGAACTCTTCACAACAGGGGGAGGCGATGCGGTTTCATCGGCATCATTATCTTGTCCGCTAGAACTTGATTCAGCCGTTGTAATAAGGTCTTCATTTATCCTCTTACAGCGCCTGCTCCTGGTGAGGGCATCATCTTCGGGAGCTTCATCCTCCTGGACGTCACTGTCCTCAAGGATATGTTGGGCGTCCTCGGTCTCCTCGGAGTCATCATCATCATCCTCTGGTTCCACACCGCTTTCGGGTGTAGGAGGATAGCATTGAGCCACGGTGGAGGCCTGTCGACACGAGAAAAATCAGCAAAAGGTCGAAGAACAGCACAACGATAGTGGTAAAAGCAAGAAACAGTGAGAATTACCTCAGCCGGAAGATGGTGGAGATCATATGGGGGACGAGCCGAGGTCAGAACAATATTGTCCTTCATGCTGAGGCACGTCAGACGACGCACCTCGTCGCGGAGCTCATCAGCCGACAGGTCGGCAGAGCTGACCCTCGACTTGTCATTCTTGCCAAAATACAGCCACAACTGGTGGGGCCGGGACATCAGCGGTTGCACCCGACGTTGTAAGAACACTGAGACTACCTCGGTGCCACACATCGTTAAGCCTCCCGTGTTCTTCAGATCTACGACCTGGTCGAACAGCTTGTCGGCTATCACCCTCTCTTCAGGGGAAAGGGCGTTTCGCCGGGACTTCTTCGGCTGAGCTACCAGGACGTTCTCGAACGGAGGGAGATTGGAGCGCCGCCCAAACACCAGGGTATCTCGCAGATAGAACCATTTGTTGCGCCATCCCTGGACAGACTCCTTCATTGGGTAGTCATTGTGACGCTTGACATAGAAGATTTTCCTCCAAAGACCCCAGTGGGGGTCGATGCCGAGGAAGGCTTCACAGACGGTGATAAAGATGGAAAGATGGAGAATGGAATTCGGGGTCAGCTGCCAGAGCTGGATCCCATAGAAGAAAAGAAGGGAGCAAAGAAACTCATGGGCAGGAAGAGAGAGCCCGCAAAATAGAAAGGCGACGAACATAACAGTAAAGCCCTTCGGGGGCTTTGGGCGAGAAACTGGACCTGGAAGATGAATGTCGTCGTCAGATGAGGAGATGAGACCAAGAGCGCGCAACTTGTTCACGTCGCGGTTGGAAATGGTGGAGGCGCTCCAATCGCGGCTGACTTTCGTCGCATCTGAGGCGCTGGCGCTCTTCTTCTTGCCCATGGCGCCTGGAGCTCTTGAGAGATGAAACAGAGGTGACAGGAAAGGTTGGGCGAGAAGATGAGCAGTGGGAAGCGTAAAAAGTAAAAACAACAGGAAGGCTCCCTGTTTATGCCACGAGATCGATGGGAAATCGTTGCCATAACTCCATAGACATCGTGGGAGGAGGATGAGATCTGGTCGTACACGTGTCACCCAAGAGGAGAACGGAACCGGCGGCCCATTATTCCCACGATGTGCGAAAATCGAGGAGACGCCTCGGTCTGTACGCATGCACTGGTCATTTCCTAAAAACTGCCCGCGCAGAACTAGGGTGGGCCCGTTAGGTCAAGTATTGTCAGTCAAACCACAGCAGTGGTAGCGTCATCAGTGACGCCATGAAGCCTACCAGAAGCATCCGAAGAAACACGAAAAGCATCGGGAAATCAACTCTAGTCTGCACCCAGTCGCAAGCGTTTGTGCCCAGACTCGGGGGCTACTCCCATCGGGAGTGTTGAGCGCGCACCCGATAAAACGTGAACTCGAAGATATTCCTGTGAAGAAATATTTTAAGAAAAGGATGGAATGCTCAACTTGAGTCTACGCACGGATTGCAAGCATCCGTACCTAGACTTGGGGGCAACTCCCATCGGGAGCACTGAACGCGCACCCGATAAAACTTTTTTGCACTCTAGGATCATGCCCGGGGACTTGATTTTGTGTAGGGTAATGTTGTTTTGCCATCGGCAGTTAACCAGCAAACCTGGGCACGTTACTCAATATCCTTTACGCGTTGAAACCTTACTGAATAATACGAGCCCCGTACAAATGTATCGAATGACCTATGAAGACTTGCAGAAAACTTCGGCAGAAGAAGACGTTCGAGTAGCACAACTTGAGTCTACGCACGGATAGAAGAAGATGATGCTGTTACAAGATGGACAAGAACAATCAAGAAGAAGAACATTTAGTGGAGGCATGCTTTAGTCTCTACCCAAAATATCTTCGGCTAGACACTCGGGGACTACTGACGTGGGCATTACCCTTCGGGTAACTGACATTGCCCTATCCTGTGCGGCCCAATTGGAGGCCCATGAAGATACCCGATGGCGAGGCGGGCCACTAGGACGGTGCAAGAGAAGATCCCTTGAAGAACAAGGCAAGAGAGGAGCCGAACAAGGAAAGTTTAGAGCTAGGTCTTTTGTAAACCTAGTCGTACCCGGACAGATCTCTTGAGACTTGGCCTCCTATATAAAGGCTAGGAGAGGGGCTGCCGAGGGACACAGAATCAATCGTAGCAACTTTAGCCACCAGAAGTCTAGAGCTAGGTCGCTGTAGCACTTAGCCTCTCGACGAGATCATAGCCGAAACCTTCGGCACCCCATTGTAACCCAATATTCTCATAATCAAGATCAGACAGGCAGGACGTAAGGTTTTTACCTCATCGAGGGCCCCGAACCTGGGTAAATCGCTTTCCCCGCTTGTCTGTTTACCGATGTCTCATGTCAGCCTACAGGATTCCATCAACCCTAAGCCCCAATCGGAGGGCATTGCCGAGGAGTACCCTCGACAGCTTCATACACGGCCAAGCCTACGAACCCCCTATCGACGTGTATGAAGAAGAGGCCGAGGAGGTCCAGGAGGAGCTGATAGACGCCGACACCGGCGTGACCACGACGAGGACAACGACGCGCAGGCGTTCCGGCGGCACTCGTGGTCCGAGGTGGAGGTCTTTGGAGGATGAATGTCTCATCGTGGCGTGGAAGCATGTGAGATTTTGCCCCATCACCAGCGCCAACCAAACCGGAGGCAAGTACTACAAGCGCATCCTTGATTCCTTCAACGAGAAGAAGAACTATGGTGAGTACGCCACCATCAACATGAACCGGAACGAGGGCGCCCTCTCCCACTGTTGGAACATCATCAAGGTGGCGTGTAGCAAGTTCCATGGCTACTATGAGAAGATTAAGAACCGGCGGGAGAGCGGCAAGACGATGGTGGATTAGGTATGATCTACGCCCATTAGATGATCCATCTTATTCATAATGCATTATAGTGTATCTATTTGATGATCCATCTTGTTCTGTATCTTGTTTTGCATCATGTATTGTTAGATTCTCCAAGCCCTCAAGATGTACAAGTTCAAAAACGAGGACAAGGACTTCATCTTCATGCATTGCTTCAACAAGATACAAGGTTGCAAGAAATGGGATGACCTCCGCCTCACTCTACAAAAGGACGGGGTAGAAGGGCCGGTCGATCCTGTCGGCGCCTCCACCGGGCGCCCCATTGGCAACAAGAAGGCCAAGGCCGAGAGGAATGCAGCACCGGTATTGGCAGCCATGGACGCCTCCCTCGAGAAGATGATAACCTCATTCTCGGTGGAGAACAAGGAAGCGGCGGATAGGGCCGCCGTCGTGTGGAAGGCAATCCTCGACATGCAAGACATGAAGATCGAGTTGGAGAGGGAGAAGGTGGAGGCGGCGAAGATGGAAGCTCACGCCACTGCCATGAAGACCACCAACAAAGAGACACAACTTTCTTTGGCCAAGATGTCTCAAGAATCCAAGATCTTGATGGCTGACATGGAGAAGATGGACCCGTTGGCGCGGGCGTGGCACGAGATGTACCGCGAGCGCATTGGCCAAGAGGCGCTGCCGGCGCGAGCTGCGTTGGCGTCTCGCCCGGTACCCTCCACGTTCATGTCTCCGCCGGCACCGTCGACGTTCATGCCTCCCCCGGCGACCGTGGATCCTGTTGCAGCGATGAAGCTGCCACCGGGGCTCGCCGACGATGAGGAAGTCGTCGAGGTTGAGCCGCCCCTGGCCCCGTTCATCTGATCAGTTGGCTTGGAAGCCGAAGTTATTTTTTGGAGCCGGAGATGGTGATTCGGTGGCCGTATGTTGGCCCAAACTTCATATTCGAAAACCTATTTGAATTTGGTGGCCGTGTGTTGGCTCAAACTTTAAATTCATAAACTTATTTGAATTTTATGTTTTTCTTTGAGTTTTCAATTCAAATCATCTATTGGGGCTATCGTATGAGGCGCGCCGGTGTCGGCGCCCCTGCCGACGACTATATGGGGCGCGCCGGTGGAGATGGTCTTATGCAATCGATCGGATCATATAGATATCCCTTCAACACAACATAGGTCATCGAAAGATCTCAGACGACTCACCAAAGCACGAAAGCCAGTTAGAAAATGGATTCCTATTTGAAGAGCGCCTAACTGCATGGATAAGCTCACATTAACCCGTCAATTTTGGATCCAATTCAGGATTTTTCTTGGAAGAAATTGGAATGGAATAATATAGATTCATACAGTGGAAAAGTTTCTCTATTGATGCAAAGGTTGTACCTAGAGGATAGAGGAAGATGGAAAAAAAGTCGAAGATAGAAGAGCCCAGATTTCAAATGAAGAAATGGAAACTCGAAAAGGATCCTTCTAATTCTCAAAGAATGAGGGGCAAGGGAATTGATACCGAGAAATAGTTCTTATTATTATAAGACGTTATTTGATCCGCATATGTTTGGTAAAAGAACAATCTTCTTCTTTAATCATATCATAAATGGAAAGTATTCAATTAAAACATGAAAACGTGACTTAATTTCTCTTAGTTAGTCTTCGGACGGAGTGGAAGAAGAGAAAAACGTTCCCTTCGAAAGAATTGATCTAAAAGCCGTCTGCTTGTCTGAATGGTGCTGATATTCAATGCCGTGAAACAAAAGAAATTCAGTTCGTATACAACTGGATCCATTCGGAAATTTCGTGTGAATTTTCACTGCGCACCGGTCGAAAGCTCCATTCCTCGGTCAGATCAAAAAAAAAACAAGGAAAAAAGAAAGGCGGAGCTACTACTACCATGGTGTCGCTCGCACGCGGCATACAGCGACAGCAGACCAGGAACCCACGTCACTGGAGACCGAATGGATAGAGAAACGGTGAGTTCAGAACATCTCGACCGGTTCGATTCACGAAATATGTTCGTTTTCACTTGTTTAGGTCTGGTTACCTCCGCCGCATTTGTTTCACGTTTCGTTTAGTCCGATGCAATTTGACCCACTACCGTATGAGTACAAACATATTTGGGCTAGATTAGCATCATATTTGGATGTAGCAATTTTATTTTGGCTCGAGTGGAGAAATAAGAAGCAGGTTGATTGGTTGGATGTCTGTTGAGGAGGGTTGTGGTTAACTAAACTAGTTCTGTCATAATCACCTCTAATCTGCCTAACCATTCATCGATTCGTGATAAGGTCTACATGGAAAAGATGTGTGTTCAAACTCGGTTCCGTGTTCCTTTTTTAGCCATTTGTGGGCAAGCTTTGTCAAATTTTCGCACACCATCGACTATTTCAAAATTCCTTTGGGGAGTAGCTTCACCTCACCATTTCATATTACTTTGATGTTCAAAGTTTTAGGTTTCGACATTCGTAAACGAGTAGCTCTACAACTACAAATAACATACTAGAAAGATGTTGATATACTCGTATACGAATGTTAAAATGGAGAACTATGAACACAAAAGTCACAGGAAGAAATTTTGAAACGTGCGAAGGGTTAAGAAAAAATCAACAAAATTTGGCCAAGAAAGCTTTAAACGGGACACAAAATTGTCATTCAAATAATCGACTAAACCAGAACCGTTTATGGGAATTGATTCGTAAAATCAATCCGCATCTTTTTTCGTGTTCAACATATTTCAAACCGACCCATCGTTTTGTAGATCGGAGAGGATTAAAATGATGCAGATTAGTGGCAAGATTAGACACGTTCGTATGCGTTCACCCACAAAGGCACACTTTTCCGCTCGTCGTAGCCTAACCACGAAAAAACGGCCGAATCGAGTGTTCTTCTTGGACCAATTTTTCGGCTACTTTAAGATCCATGCTATACAGTAAATCTTTTCATTGTGGGCTACCAAACAGCCCGTTTTTTATCAACAACGGGACAAAGCGTCAGTGAGCGGCAGCAAGGACTATTTCCCGCGACTTAGGGCACCCCAGCACACGCGGCTGGTACAGTTTGAATCAGCAAGCATGAGTGCGTTTAACGAGCACCTTGTTAGCCTCAATGGTGCATGCTATCGACGGCGACATCAGTGCCTGCGGCAGCGCCACTCTGACGAGCGACGGACATGCCAAAATTGGACCTCCCGGGATGGGAAAATGGGTGCATTCGAACCGCTACTCAACAACGCGTCTAACGAGCTAGTTCGCGGCTTATGGGTTGTATTGGAATGGCGACGACAAGCAAACCCTACGGCAGCCCTACTCCGAACTAAACTACTAGAGCTACCAAAAGCAATCGAAAGATCCACGTGATTATCCTAGACGCGTGGGTGAGGTCGTCGACATCATTGGAATCCATCGTGGGGAGGCTCCCTCGATTGGCTTGCTCGGGGGCTCGACGAGGGGACTTTGAGAGGATAAATGGGTGTGAGGCTCCAAGCGGTCCTCCGCAAGCTATTTATAGCTCCCGGGGAAGTCACCAACGCCATGATGGCGAGGACGGACGGGATATCTCGACGGTGTCAGTTTCTAAACCTAGGGCCTCGGCCTACTCTAGGAGGTGGTGGGCGTGACGGAAAACTTCGCTGGAGCTTAGCACGAAGAGGAGGAGATGTCCAGATTTTATGTTCAGATTTTGCCTTTGTTCGATTTTATGTTCAGATGACTTGGTTCAAATTTTATGTTCAAATTTTGACTTTGTTCGGTTTTAGAAAAGGAAAACGCTGGCGATCGTCCAGGGGATCGCATGTTCCTTCCTCCGCATCGCTAGCTTGACACGCGTCCCCGAGCGTGCCTGGAAAACGTTGTAGGCCCCCTTCCAAGCCTTATCCCATCGCTCCTCTACCTAGCACCCTCCTCTACTACTACTTTGGATTCCTCCACCAGAACACACCTCTACGCTCCGCCATGGCCACACGCCGGCGCCTTCGGTTTACCACCAGCACCTCCTCGTCCCCACCTCCAACCTCCCCAAGGATCCTCCTCCAGCTGCCACCTACATCAGCGCGCTGCGTCGCCGCCGGCCTTCACCACCTCCATCAGCGCGATGCGTCCCCACCTCTCCCGCATCCTCAATGTGTTGCTGCGAACGGCGCCGCCGTTGCTGCAGGTTGCATCGTGAAAGTACAGAGATGGTAAACCTAGAGGGGGGTGAATAGGTTTCTACATATTTTAATTCTTTCTTTGCAATATTAGGCTTTGCGGAATATAAAGATGAGCCTAATGCAAACTAGGTGAAATAACCTATATGAGGATACAAGTAACTCAAGCACGAAGGCTCTCACATGCAGTTATATCACAAGTAAGGAGTTCGGTTAGAGATAACCGATAGCAAGCGCAGACGAGGATGTATTCTCGTGTTCCCTTCCTTTGCAAGAAAGTACGCCACGTTTGGAGAGGTGGAGGTCCCACGAAGGATTCCCCACGCCACGAAGGCTCACCCTATTCTTCGGAGCCTATCCCACGAAGGAATAGCTCTCTCACTTGTGGTAGACTTTGAGGTACCTCCAAACCTTCACAATCTTGTCAGGAGCAAATCCACATCCCGGATGCTTCCGGACCACTCTTGCCCACCTAGGGTTTCCAAGGAACCCTAGAGAGAAAGCTTCTTGATGAATACAAGGGGGAATGAGATTTGGCTTGGTAGAACAGTAGATCGGGTCCTCCTCTATCGTTCCCCGGAGGGATTTGAGTTTGGGTGGAGGAGGAGGGAGATCTGAGGCTTTTGGTGTTTCTAGCAATGGAGTATGAGAGAGAGAGCTCAAGAACAGCTTGTAGTGTAGTGCCTAACCCTTCAGAGGTAGGAGAAGGGGTATATATAGTGTCACTTGAAATATGGCCGTTGTCAACTTGCCAACTCAGCTTTCTCCCGAGAATCCCGGTCAACCGCACCACAGACCGGAGCGTCCGGCGCAGGGCCCGGTCGGACCAGGCCAGGGACCGGCCCGCCGGTCCAAACCGGGCGGCAGACCGGACCCAGACCGGATCCTTGAAGTGTCACGCATTACTCACTCCGGTTGGCATCAGCGCCGGGTCGGGTTTGCGCCGGGGCGCCCGGTCGAGCGCCCGGTCCGACCGGGCCAGGGACCGGACCCGCCGGTCCAAACCGGGCGGCAGACCGGACCCCGACCGGGGACATCTCCGTGTCTTCCAGTACGTCTCCCGGAAGGCATCAGCACAGGGGCCGGTTGGCGCCGGAGCGCCCGGCCGTGCGCCCGGTCGACCGGGCGGCAGACCGGAGCCTGCCGGCGCACGGGCCGGTCCAACCGGGCCTCTGACCGGCTGCCTGCTGTAGACCCCTTTTTTATTGTTGTCGAAGTGGGGCGTCTCCTTTAGCCTTCTTGTTCCTTTGATACACCATTTATGCCTCTTTGGATAATACCTGGGATTATCCTTTCAAACATGTATTAGGCTAAATACTCTAGCACGGTGTCATTGTTACCAAAATAATGGATAAGTGTAAAATACCCTTACAATCTCCCACTTTTTGGTATACGATGACAAATCGAGCTAGAGTCACATATAGATATTATGATAAGCTCTAAACCTTGATTCCATATAAGATATTACGACAGATCCCCCATAATGTGTGCACTTGGAGAATTTGCGTGTGAATGCAAAGTGCACCATTTGTGGAATATGAGAAGCTCCCCCAATATCTTTAGGAAACAAGCATGGTATGGACAAGTATATCAAGATATATAAGCATAAAGCATGATCATCCTAATAGAGTGATTAAGCATACAAATAGTCGTCCATACACAAATTATTCAAAGTAGCAAATGGTTCTTGAGAAAGCAAAGAAAATAAGCACAAGCCATATAAGAAGCAAATAAAGCAACAACCATGGCTTGTGACAACCAAAGAACCCCGTGATCCTAGACTCTACTCTCTTCTCCCCTTTGGCATCGGAACACCAAAAAGGCGAAGAAAAGAGGAGAGATGCTAGCGCTCCCATCAGTAGAACTCATGCCCAGGGGAATATGAGCCCTCGCCATCATCATCCTCATCCTCATCACCTTCATCCTCTTCATCATCATCATCATCAGCATCAGCAGGGGCACGAGCAGTCCTAGGAGGAAGACCACCATGAGCATACATGGAGAGGTCGAAGTTCTGGAACATCTCATCAGTAATGGGAGGCATCTCCCAAGCAGGTGCAACCACATGCTCCATCTCAGGTCCAGAAGGGGGAACAGGGGCATTCCTTGCAGCCATGAACTCATTCTGTCGCCTCCGGGTCTCCTGGTTCAAAGCAAGACTTTGATGTGCAACATCATTGGTATTCTTGCACATTTGCCACAAGCTGGAGAAGAAGCAAGCGGCACCGCGCTTGGGTCGCCGAGAGTAGCTGGAGCTAGCTGCATGATCATGTCGTTCCTTGGAACGGCGCTCAGAGGGCATCATGTCAGGGACTTCCGGAAGATTGTCCTGAGTGGGGAACTTGAATGGTTCCATCTTGATTCTTTGATCTAGCGTGTTGTTGGGAGGAGGTACCATCTTGTTGATGAGCCGCTGAACATACTAAGCATAGTTGGGAGTCATGCGGCCCAGAATAGAACGCTTCAGTTCACATAAAAGGAGATCACAACCATCAATTTGCCTTATGTTGTCAGGATGGCAATAGTACATCAGATTCAGGTGGTAGTTCCTGACTTCACTGGAGTCGCCTGACTTGCTGATGAGACTCTCACGGAACATCTTGGCAAGTACAAGATAGGAGTAATACATCCCAGAGATAGTGGGAGGACCAGCTGTAGGGTTTGGGGGATAGCAAAAGGAAATGTCACCTTTAACGAGCCTAGGCCGAGAATGAATCCTGAACCCATGAGCACGGCCACCACCAAAACCCATGGCCTCACAGAACTGGGTATAGGTGCATGAGTATTTCTCTTTGACATTCATCCAAGTTATAGTGCGATCATCATCATTATGGAAGAATACGGTGCAATGGAATTGACGGACAAGAAGGGGACAATAGGTGCCTTCTCTTTGGTCATCATCGGGCTTCAGGCACACAAGATCATACAGTCCCAAACTCCTCAAGGTATCAACCACAAAGCGGTACTTGGTGGCTTCATACAAGGCAAGCTCTTCCGTGTTGATGGCCTTGGGCATCACAATAGCACCATTCTTCATACACTCTCTAGTGTTGTAGAAATCGTCCCATAGGCTTGCTTGAGTCTTGGTCCAGAAGAACCTGTCCCTGATGGCGTGTAAGACACACGTCCGTTGGGAACCCCAAGAGGAAGGTGTGATGCGTACAACAACAAGTTTTCCCTCAGTAAGAAACCAAGGTTATCGAACCAGTAGGAGTCAAGGAACACGTGAAGGTTGTTGGTGGCGGAGTGTAGTGCGGCGCAACACCAGGGATTCCGGCGCCAACGTGGAACCTGCACAACACAATCAAAGTACTTTGCCCCAACGTAACGAGTGAGGTTGTCAATCTCACCGGCTTGCTGTAAACAAAGGATTAAATGTATAGTGTGGAAGATGATGTTTCTTTGCGAGGAACAGGAAAGAACAAGTATTGCAGTAGATTGTATTTCAGATGTAAAAGAATGGACCGGGGTCCACAGCTCACTAGTGGTGTCTCTCCAATAAGATAAATGGCATGTTGGGTGAACAAATTACAGTTGGGCAATTGACAAATAGAGAGGGCATAACAATGCACATACATATCACGATGACTACTATGAGATTTAATCAGGGCATTACGACAAAGTACATAGACCGCTATCCAACATGCATCTATGCCTAAAAAGTCCACCTTCAGGTTATCGTCCGAACCCCTTCCAGTATTAAGTTGCAAACAACAGACAATTGCATTAAGTATGGTGCGTAATGTAATCAACACAAATATCCTTAGACAAAGCATTGTTGTTTTATCCCTAGTGGCAACAAGACATCCACAACCTTAGAACTTTCCGTCACTCGTCCTGCATTCAATGGAGGCATGAACCCACTATCGAGCATAAATACTCCCTCTTGGAGTTACAAGTATCAACTTGGCCGGAGCCTCTACTAGCAACGAAGAGCATGCAAGAACATAAACAACACATATATGATAGATTGATAATCAACTTGACATAGTATTCCATATTCATCGGATCCCAACAAACACAACATGTAGCACTACAAATAGATGATCTTGATCATGATAGGCAGCTCACAAGATCTAACATGATAGCACAATGAGGAGAAGACAACCATCTAGCTACTGCTATGGACCCATAGTCCAGGGGTGAACTACTCACACATCAATCCGGAGGCGATCATGGTGATGAAGAGTCCTCCGGGAGATGATTCCCCTCTCCGGCAGGTGCCGGAGGCGATCTCCTGAATCCCCCGAGATGGGATTGGCGGCGGCGGCATCTCTGAAAGGTTTTCCGTATCGTGGCTCTCGGTACAGGGGTTTTCGCGACGAAGGCTATAAGTAGGCGGAAGGGCAGCGTTGGAGGGCTTACGAGGGGCCCACACCATAGGGCGGCGCGGGCCCCCCTCTGGCCGCGCGGCTCTATGGTGGCGGCGCCTCGTCGCCCCACTTCGTATCCCCTTCGGTCTTCTAGAAACTCCGTGGAAAAATAAGACCTTGGGCGTTGATTTCGTCCAATTCCGAGAATATTTCCTTTGTAGGATTTCTGAAACCAAAAACAGCAGAAAACAGCAACTGGCTCTTCGGTATCTCGTCAATACATTAGTGCCGGTAAATGCATAATAATGACATAAAGTGTGTATAAAACATGTGAGTATGATCATAAAAGTAGCATGGAACATATGAAATTATAGATACGTTTGAGACGTATCAAGCATCCCCAAGCTTAGTTCCTACTCGCCCTCGAGTAGGTAAACGATAACTAGGATAATTTCTGAAGTGACATGCTATCATAATCTTGATCAATACTATTGTAAAGCATATGACATGAATGCAGCGATTCGAAGCAATGGTAAAGACAATGAATAAACAACTGAATCATATAGCAAAGACTTTTCATGAATAGTACTTTCAAGACAAGCATCAATAAGACTTGCATAAGAGTTAACTCATAAAGCAATAAATTCTTAGTAGAAAGCTTTGAAGCAACACAAAGGAAGATATAAGTTTCAGCGGTTGCTTTCAACCTCAACATGTATATCTCATGGATAATTGTCAAAACAAAGTAATATAACAAGTGCAATAGGTAAACATGTAAGAATCAATGCACACAGTTCACACAAGTGTTTGCTTCTAAGATAGAAAGAATAGGTAAACTAACTCAACATAAAGTAGAAGAATGGCCCTTCGCAGAGGGAAGCATGGATTACTATTTTTGTGCTAGAGCTTTTCATTTTGAAAACATAGAAACAATTTTGTCAACGGTAGTAATAAATCATATGTGTTATGCATAAGACATCTTATAAGTTGCAAGCCTCATGCATAGATTACCAATAGTGCTCGCACCTTGTCCTAATTAGCTTGGATTTACATGGATTATCATTGCATAACATATGTTTCAACCAAGTGTCACAAAGGGGTACCTCTATGTCTCCTGTACAAAGGTCCAAGGAGATAGATCGCATTTGATTTCTCGTTTTTGATAGATCTCAACTTGGACATCCATACCGGGACAACATAGACAACAGGTAATGGACTCCTCTTTAATGCATAAGCATTCAACAACAGATAATATTCTCATAAGAGATTGAGGATTGATGTCCAAACTGAAAATTCCACCATGATTCATGGTTTTAGTTAGCGGCCCAATGTTCTTCTCTAACAATATGCATACTCAAACCATTTGATCATGATAAATCACCCTTACTTCAGACAAGACGAACATGCATAGCAACTCACATGATATTCAACAAAGGTGTAATAGTTGGTGGCGTCCCCAGAAACATGGTTACCGCTCAACAAGCAACTTATAAGAAATAAGACACATAAGCTACATATTCTTTACCACAATAGTTTTTAAGGCTATTTTCCCATGAGCTATATATTGCAAAGACAAGGAATGAAGTTTTAAAGGTAGCACTCAAGTAATTTACTTTGGAATGGCAGAAAAATACCATGTAGTAGGTAGGTGTGGTGGACACAAATGGCATAGTTTTTGGCTCAAGGATTTGGATGCACGAGAAGAAATCCTCTCAATACAAGGCTTAGGCTAGCAAGGTTGTTTGAAGAAAACTCAAGTATAAACCGGTACAACAAAACTTACATAAGAACATATTGCAAGAATTATAAGACTCTACACTGTCTTCCTTAATAGGTGCAAAGTACATGATGCAAGAGCTTAAACATGATCTATTTGAGCACAACAATTCCCAAGTATCAAATTATTCAAGACATTATACCAATTACCACATGAAGCATTTTCTGTTTCCAACCATATAACAATGAACGAAGCAGTTTTCAACCTTCGCCATAAATATTAAAAGTAAAGCTAAGAACACATGTGTTCATATGCAACAGCGGAGCGTGTCTCTCTCCCACACAAAGAATGCTAGGATCCGATTTTATTCAAACAAAAATAAAAATAAAAACAAACAGACGCTCCAAATAAAGCACATAAGATGTGACGGAATAAAAATATAGTTTCACTAGAGGTGACCTGATAAGTTGTTGATGAAGAAGGGATGCCTTGGGCATCCCCAAGCTTAGATGCTTGAGTCTTCTTGAAATATGCAGGGATGAACCATGGGGGCATCCCCAAGCTTAGACTTTTCACTCTTCTTGATCATATTGTATCATCCTCCTCTCTTGACCCTTGAAAACTTCCTCCACGCCAAACTCAAAACAAACTCATTAGAGGGTTAGTGCATAATCGAAAATTCACATATTCAGAGGTGACATAATCATTCTTAACACTTCTGGACATTGCACAAAGCTAATGAAAGTTAATGGAACAAAGAAATCCATCAAACATAGCAAAACAGGCAATGCGAAATAAAAAGCAGAATTTGTCAAAATAGAACAGTCCGTAAAGACGAATTTTTCTGGGGCACTTAACTTGCTCAGATGAAAATGCTCAAATTTAATGAAAGTTGCGTACATATCTGAGGATCACGCACGTAAATTGGCAGATTTTTCTGGGTTACCTACAGACGGGGTTGCTCAATTTCGTGACAGTAAGAAATCTGTTTCTGCGCAGTAATCCAAATCTAGTATTATCTTTACTATCAAAGACTTTACTTGGCACAACAATGCAATAAAATAAAGATAAGGAGAGGTTGCTATAGTAGTAACAACTTCCAAGACTCAAATATAAAACAAAAGTGCAGAAGTAAAATAATGGGTTGTCTCCCATAAGCGCTTTTTTTAAACGCCTTTCAGCTAGGCGCAGAAAGTGTGAATCAAGTATTATCAAGAGATGAAGCATTAGCATTCTTACCAGGGGCCTTGCGCCTACCCTTCTTACTCTTATTCTTACTCTTTGGTTTAGGGAATATATGAACGCATCCGGGCGTAGAGGTAAACTTTAGAGTGCCTTTCCCCACATCTATGATTGCTCCCACGAGTTTCGACGAGGGACCTTCCAAGTGTGATTTGTCCTGTTCCTACACATTCAACAACGAGATAATCAGTGGATACCGTTCTTCCAAGAAAGGTTGTGAACACACCTTCAGCTATACCCTTAGGAATTATAACAGAGTTATCAGTAAGAGTTATTCCTTCTCCTCCTTCAGTAAGTTCCCAAAGTGTCAAAGATATAATTTTAGCAGGAGGATAATATCTACCAATGAAAGCATCCTTACATTTAGTCCATGAATCAATACTATTCTTAGGCAAAGATAGCAACCAATCTTTAGCTCTTCCTCTTAAGGAGAAAGGAAACAATTTCAGTTTTATAATGTCACCATCTACATCCTTATACTTTTGCATTTCACAAAGTTCAACAAAATTATTAAGATGGGCAGCAAGCATCATCGAACTAAAACCAGAAAATTTCTCTCTCATAACAAGATTTAGTAAAGCAGGTTTAATTTCATAAAATTCTGCTGTAGTAGCAGGTGGAGCAATAGGTGTGCATAGGAAATCATTATTATTTGTGTTAGTGAAGTCACACAACTTAGTATTCTCAGGAGTACCCATTTTAGCAGTAGTAAATAAAGAAAAGTAAATAAAGTAAATGCAAGTAACTAAATTTTTTTGTGTTTTTAATATAGAGAGCAAGACAGCAAATAAAGTAAAACTAGTAACAAATTTTTTTGTATTTTTGATATAGAGAACAAACAAAGCAGTAAATAAAATAAAGTAAAGCAAGACAAAAACAAAGTAAAGAGATTGGATGTGGGAGACTCCCCTTGCAGCGTGTCTTGATCTCCCCGGCAACGGCGCCAGAAAAAATGCTTGATGTCGTGTAAGACACACGTCCGTTGGGAACCACAAGAGGAAGGTGTGATGCGTACAGCAGCAAGTTTTCCCTCAGTAAGAAACCAAGGTTATCGAACCAGTAGGAGTCAAGGAACACGTGAAGGTTGTTGGTGGCGGAGTGTAGTGCGGCGCAACACCGGGGATTCCGGCGCCAACGTGGAACCTGCACAACACAATCAAAGTACTTTGCCCCAACGTAACTGAGTGAGGTTGTCAATATCACCGGCTTGTCTGTAAACAAAGGATTAAATGTATAGTGTGGAAGATGATGTTTGTTTGCGAAGAACGAGTAAAGAACAAGTATTGCAGATAGATTGTATTTCAGATGTAAAAGAATGGACCGGGGTCCACAGTTCACTAGTGGTGTCTCTCCAATAAGATAAATGGCATGTTGGGTGAACAAATTACAGTTGGGCAATTGACAAATAGAGAGGGCATAACAATGCACATACATATCACGATGACTACAATGAGATTTAATCAGGGCATTACGACAAAGTACATAGACCGCTATCCAGCATGCATCTATGCCTAAAAAGTCCACCTTCAGGCTATCGTCCGAACCCCTTCCAGTATTAAGTTGCAAACAACAGACAATTGCATTAAGTATGGTGCGTAATGTAATCAACACAAATATCCTTAGACAAAGCATTGATGTTTTATCCCTAGTGGCAACAAGACATCCACAACCTTAGAACTTTCCGTCACTCGTCCCAGATTCAATGGAGGCATGAACCCACTATCGAGCATAAATACTCCCTCTTGGAGTTACAAGTATCAACTTGGCCGGAGCCTCTACTAGCAACGGAGAGCATGCAAGAACATAAACAACACATATATGATAGATTGATAATCAACTTGACATAGTATTCCATATTCATCGGATCCCAACAAACACAACATGTAGCATTACAAATAGATGATCTTGATCATGATAGGCAGCTCACAAGATCTAACATGATAGCACAATGAGGAGAAGACAACCATCTAGCTACTGCTATGGACCCATAGTCCAGGGGTGAACTACTCACACATCAATCTGGAGGCGATCATGGTGATGAAGAGTCCTCCGGGAGATGATTCCCCTCTCCGGCGAGGGTGCCGGAGGCGATCTCCCGAATCCCCGAGATTGGATTGGCGGCGGCAGCGTCTCTGGAAGGTTTTCCGTATCGTGGCTCTCGGTACAGGGGTTTTCGCGACGAAGGCTATAAGTAGGCGGAAGGGCAGCGTTGGAGGGCTGACGAGGGGCCCACACCATTGGGCGGCGCGGGCCCCCCTCTGGCCGCGCGGCCCTATGGTGGCGGCGCCTCGTCGCCCCACTTCGTATCCCCTTCGGTCTTCTGGAAACTCCGTGGAAAAAATAAGACCCTGGGCGTTGATTTCGTCCAATTCCGAGAATATTTCCTTTGTAGGATTTCTGAAACCAAAAACAGCAGAGAACAACGAATCGGCTCTTCGGCATCTCGTCAATAGGTTAGTGCCGGAAAATGCATAATAATGATATAAAGTGTGTATAAAACATGTGAGTATCATCATAAAAGTAGCATGGAACATAAGAAATTATAGATACGTTTGAGACGTATCAGTCCCCACCAGTGTAAGTCCGTTGCCCAAAGCGATACGGATTTTCCTCCCTCACACTTTTCCAATCACCAAGATGTGCTGCGCCCACATTGTAGTCTGGCACTATTTCATCATCATCTTGGGCTGCGTGTTTGTCTTTCCTCTTAGTGCCAACCGTCTTGCTTGTTCCCTGAGTGGAGCTACCAGTGCCAGTAGTCTGAGGTGCTTTGGAAGGCACGCGGCCGCTAGAACGGCGTGGAGGCACCGTAGGCCTTCCTCTTTTGGCAAGATTTACACGGTCTTCACCACTCCAATCATCTATGAATGAGCAAATAGAGTGAGGATAGTAGTGGGGTAAGTGTACATATCATCAGTAAATAGGGAAGCCAAAAAGCATAGTATATATTCAAGTGTTTTGACGAAGTTGTGCGAAAACTGGGCGACCCGGCGTATGGTCCGGTCAAACCGGACGAGAGACCGGGCTGTCCGGTTTCCCATCCGGGCGACCGGCCACGCGCCGGACCGGCCAGTTGAGCGGCCGGTGGACCGGGCCAGAGACCGGGTACTGTCGAATTGTGAGATGTTGCCTAGAAATTCCACCACAAAATCATGCAAAAACTCATAAACTTGAACATAGACTATAGCAATAGAGTGGAATAGGTGCATAGTGGTGTGAGACACTCTAATGGCATGAGGACTTACAAACCCTAACCCTAGGTTTCTCAACTTTTCCTCAAGAAAAATGCAATGTGTGAGGAGGACTTAGAGAAAGAGGAAAAGGGAGAACAATTTACCCGAAGACATGGTCCTCCTTGCTCAAGGGAACAAGAAGAACACCTAGGTAGGGCTTGAGAGCCAAATCCCCAAGATCTCCCAAAGTAGCTTGAGAGGGACCAAATCCCTTGGTGAAGATGATGCAAGGGTCCCGATCTATGATCTTGTGAAGTTTGAGAGGTTTCTAGTGGTGGGAAGGCCCTAGAAAGAGGTGGGGATGATGTGGGCGGCGGCAATGGTGTGTATGGTGGAAGCGGGGAAGTGAGGAAGAAGATCCCCCAAGGGGTAACCTCCTCCCACTTAACCAGCCGCACGGCCGGTTTGCCGCCCGGTTGACCGGGCCAGGTGCCGGCTGGCCCGGCGCAGGGGCCGGTCCAACCGGGCCAGAGACCGGCCAGAGTTATTATGCCCAGTTTTGTCCTGTTTTGCCTCGTTTTGCCCCTAATCTTTGTGTAAATGTGTATGAATGCTCAGATGATGACATGTACATATAGATAGATAGACGATGATGAGATGAGCATAGACATGGGGTTGGAAACACAAAGTTCTCTAGGCATACCCATTGGAGTGAAAATCCAAACAAGATGTAAATAGCAACAATGGGCATGATTCGAAATATATATCAAGAATCATAAGTCATTTTGAAGTGATTTTTGCAATAAGATCATTTAGCCTTATATAGTCAAATTAAGTTGCAATTGAGGCTTAATAAGGGGCGGGGGATTACTCCCCCTATGTGAAAGCGTAAATGTCATGAGACCTCGAAGAGACATGCTTGGGTCCATATAATGACATTGGGTCTATTTATGTTGCACACATAGGTATGCATCATACCAAGACATGGTAAGATGACTATCCCCATATGTGATGTGCCTCTAAGCTAGATAGCAAGATAAATGCAAGAATATAGTGCAAGAAGTTATTCAATCTAAGCTTTTAGGATTAAGAATACCAAGTTCTCCTCTCAAGTTAACAAACCGGGCTTCATCCAAAGGCTTAGTGAAAATATCCGCCAATTGGTATGTTGTCCCCACATGAGTGAGATCAATGTCCTTATTGGCAACATGGTCACGTAGGAAGTGATGGCGAATGTCAATATGTTTGGTGCGACAATGTTGAACCGGGTTATTGGCGATATTTATTGCACTTTCATTGTCACAAAGAAGAGGCACCATACCAAGAGACACACCATAGTCTTTCAAGATTTGCTTCATCCATAACAATTGAGTGCAACAAGATGCCGCGGATATATATTCGGCTTCGGCGGTGGATAAAGCGGTGGAGTTTTGTTTCTTGGATAACCAACTCACCAATGACCGGCCAATAAATTGGCAAGCCCCGAAGGTAGACTTCCGGTCAACCTTATTACCGGCCCAATCGGAATCCGAATAGCCAATGAGTTCAAAGGTTGACCCCTTTGGATACCATAGCCCGAGAGTAGGAGTGAGAACAATGTATCTTAGAATCCGTTTGACCGCCATTAAATGGCTCTCCTTAGGAGCAGATTGAAAACGAGCACACATCCCTACACTTAGCATGATATCCGGCCTAGAGGCACAAAGGTAGAGCAAGGATCCTATCATGGAGCGGTATACCTTTATATCCACATCCTTCTCACCGTCACATGAGCCAAGTTGCCCCTTTACGGGCATGGGTGTCTTCATTGGGCTTGCATTGGTCATGTTGAATTTCTTGAGCATGTCCTTCACATACTTTTCTTGAGAGATGAAGGTGCCTTTTGCAAGTTGCCTCACTTGGAAGCTGATACGTCTCAAACGTATCTATAATTTCTGATGTTCCATGCTAGCTTTATGACAATACCTACATGTTTTGTTCACACTTTATATCGTTTTGATGCATTTTCCGGAACTAACCTATTAACGAGATGCCGAAGTGCCAGTTGTTGTTTTCTGCTGTTTTTGGTTTCAGAAATCCTAGAAAGGAAATATTCTCGGAATCGGACGAAATCAACGCCCAACATCTTACTTTTCCCGGAAGCTTCCGGAACACCGGAGAGGGACCAGAGGGGAGGCCCAGGGCCACCACACATGGTGGCGGCGCGGCCCAAGGGGGGGCGCGCCCCCCTAGTGTGTGGGTCCCCCGTGGCCCCTCCGACTCCGCCTCTTCGCCTATAAGAAGCTCCCTGACCTAAAACATCGATATGGAAAAGCCACGGTACGAGAAACCTTCCAGAGCCGCCGCCATCGCGAAGCCAAGATCCGGGGACGAAGTCTCTGTTCCGGCACGCCGCCGGGGCGGGGAAGTGCCCCCGGAAGGCATCTCCATCAACACCACCACCATCTTCATCACCGCTGCTGTCTCCCATGAGGAGGAAGTAGTTCTCCATCGAGGCTAAGGGCTGTACCGGTAGCTATGTGGTTAATCTCTCTCCTATGTACTTCAATACAATGATCTCATGAGCTGCTTTACATAATCGAGATCCATATGATGAGCTTGTAATCTAGATGGCGTTATGCTATTCAAGTGGATTTTACTTATGTGATCTCCGGAGACTCCTTGTCCCACGTGTGTAAAGGTGACAGTGTGTGCACCGTGTGGGTCTCTTAGGCTATATTTCACAGAATACTTATTCACTGAGTTATGATTTGAGTTGGATGTCTCTATGAAATTGTGGTATGTTAGTACCTCCTATGAATGCCCAAAGTGACAGCGTGGGGTGTTTATTAGTACTTGGGAATACATCTTTAAGGTTGCCTACATGATGAATTAGTGTTCGTTATCTTGCCAGAGAGTAATTCAGAATAGCATAGTGAAGTGCTTATTTATATTCCTTTATGATTGCAATGTGCTTTATATCACTATTAATCTATGTGCTACTCTAGTGATGTTATGAAAGTAGTCTATTCCTCCTCCATGATGTAATGGTGACAGTGTGTGCATCATGTAGTACTTGGCGTAGTTTATGATTGTGATCTCTTGTAGATTATGAAGTTAACTATTACTATGATAGTATTGATGTGATCTATTCCCCTTTCATAGCTTGATGGTGACATTGTGCATGCTATGTTAGTACTCGGTATAATTGTGTTGGTCTATCATGCACTCTAAGGTTATTTAAATATGAACATCGAATGTTGTGGAGCTTGTTAACTCCGGCATTGAGGTGCTCTTGTAGCCCTACACAATTAATGGTGTTCATCATCCAACAAGAGAGTGTAGAGTGGTTTTATTATGTGATCAATGTTGAGAGTGTCCACTAGTGAAAGTATGATCCCTAGGACTTGTTTCCAAATACTGCAATCATTGCTTATTTACTGTTTTACTGCATCTTTACTTCCTGCAATATTACTACCATCAACTGCACGCCAGCAAGCTATTTTCTACGCACCGTTACTACTTGCTCATATTCATTCATACCACTTGTATTTCACTATCTCTTCGCCGAACTAGTGCACCTATACATCTGACAAGTGTATTAGGTGTGTTGGGGACACAAGAGACTTCTTGTATCGTGATTGCATGGTTGCTTGAGAGGGATATCTTTGACCTCTTCCTCCCTGAGTTCAATAAACCTTGGGTGATTCACTTAAGGGAACCTTGATGCTGTTCTACAAACCTCTGCTCTTGGAGGCCCAACACTGTCTACAGGAATAGAAGCGTGCGTAGACATCAAGCTATTTTCTGGCGCCGTTGCCGGGGAGGTAAGGTAAAAGGTATTCACATCCTCCGACTACTAAGCTATCTCCTAGTCTTGTTGCTGGTGTGTGAGTGCTCGAAGCTATTTCCTTTAGATCCTGCAATTGCATCTTTTTGTTTCTTGTTTTTATTTTTCACTAGTTAGGCATAATGGAAAACAACAATGAGCTTTTTAATTTATTTCCTGAGTTAAGACATGAATTGTTTGATGCGAAAATTAAAAAGCCTATGGAATCTTATTTGCATGCTAGTAGTAATATTAGTATGAACGCTTTGAACACCATTGTTGATAATGATATAGAAAGTTCTAAGCTTGGGGAAGCTGGTTTTGATGAGCATGATATTTTTAGTCCCCCAAGAATTGAGGAGAAAATTTTCTTTGATGATACTTTGCCTCCTATTTATGATGATTATAATGATAGTGGTCTTCTGGTGCCGCCTACTATGGAGGATAAATTTAATTATGATTACAATATGCCTCCTATATTTGATGATAGCTACTTTGTTGAATTTGCTCCCACTACAATTAATAAGAAAGACTATGCTTATGTTGGGAGTAGTAATAATTTTATGCATGAGACTCATGATAAGAATGTTTCATTTGATAGTTATATTGTTGAGTTTGTTCATGATGCTACTGAAAATCATTATGAGAGAGGAAAATATGGTTGTAGAAGTTTTCATGTTACTAAAACACCTCTCTATATGCTGAAATTTTTGAAGTTACACTTGTTTTATGTTCCTATGCTTGTCACTTTGCTCCTCATGAATTTATTTGTGTACAAGATTCCTATGCATAGGAAGTGGGTTAGACTTAAATGTGTTTCATATATGCTTCTTGATGTTCTCTTTTGCTTCAACTCTTATTACTTGCGAGAGCATCATTAAAATTGCTGAGCCCATCTTAATGGCTATAAAGAAAGCACTTCTTGGGAGATAACCCATGTTTTTATTTTGGTACAGTAATTTTGTTTTATATTTGAGTCTTGGAAGTAGTTACTACTGTACCAACCTCTCCTTATCTTTATTTTATTGCATTGTTGTGCCAAGTAAAGTCTTTGATAGTAAGGTTCATACTAGATTTGGATTACTGCGCAGAAACAGATTTCTTTCTGTCACGAATTTGGGCAGGGTTCTATGTAGGTAACTCAGAAAAATCTGCCAATTTACGTGAGTAATCCTCAGATATGTACGCAACTTCCATTTAATTTGAGAATTTTTATCTGAGCAAGTTAAGTGCCTCTAAAAAATTCGTCTTTACGGACTGTTCTGTTTTGACAGATTCTGCCTTTTATTTCGCATTGCCTCTTTTGCTATGTTAGATGGATTTCTTTGTTCCATTAACTTCCAGTAGCTTTGAGCAATGTCCAGAAGTGTTAAGAATGATTGTGTCACCTCTGAACATGTGAATTTTTGATTACGCACTAACCCTCTAATGAGTTTGTTTTGAGTTTGGTGTGGAGGAAGTTTTCAAGGGTCAAGAGAGGAGGATGATACAATATGATCAAGAAGAGTGAAAAGTCTAAGCTTGAGGATGCCCCGTGGTTCATCCCTGCATATTTCAAGAAGACTCAAGCATCTAAGCTTGGGGATGCCCAAGGCATCCCCTTCTTCATCGACAACTTATCAGGTCACCTCTAGTGAAACTATATTTTTATTCCGTCACATCTTATGTACTTTACTTGGAGCGTCTGTGTGCTTTTATTTCCGTTTTGTTATTTTTCATTCTCTGAATAAATTCATGCTTGTGTGGGAGAGAGACACGCTCCGCTGTTGCGTATGAACACATGTGTTCTTAGCTTTACTTTTAATGTTCATGGCGAAGGTTGAAACTGCTTCGTTAATTGTTATATGGTTGGAAACAGAAAATGCTGCATGTGGTAATTGGTATAATGTCTTGAATAATTTGATACTTGGCAATTGTTGTGCTCATATAGATCATGTTTAAGCTCTTGCATCATGTACTTTGTACCCATTAATGAAGAACTACATAGAGCTTGTTAAAATCTGGTTTGCATGATTAGTTTCTCTAGAGTCTAGATATTTTCTGGTTAAGGTGTTTGAACAACAAGGAAGACGATGTAAAGTCTTATAATGCTTACAATATGTTCATATGTGAGCTTTGCTGCACCGTTTCATACTTGAGTCTGCTTCAAACAACCTTGCTAGCCTAGCCTTGTATTGAGAGGGAATTCTTCTCGTGCATCCAAATCATTGAGCCAAAAACTATGCCATTTGTGTCCACCATACCTACCTACTACATGGTATTTCTCTACCATTCCAAAGTACATTACTTGAGTGCTACCTTTAAAAATTCTATCCTTTGTCTTTGCAATATATAGCTCACGGGAAAATAGCCTTAAATACTATTGTGGTGAAGAATATGTAGCTATGTATCTTATTTCTTAATAAGTTGCTTGTTGAGCGGTAACCATGTTGCTGGGGATGCCACCAACTATTACACCTTTGTTGAATATCATGTGAGTTGCTATGCATGTTCGTCTTGTCTGAAGTAAGGGTGATTTATCATGATCTATGGTTTGAGTATGCATATTGTTAGAGAAGAACATTGGGCCGCTAACTAAAGCCATGAACCATGGTGGAAGTTTCAGTTTGGACACTAATCCTCAATCTCTTATGAGAATATTAATTATTGTTGAATGCTTATGCATTAAAGAGGAGTCCATTATCTGTTGTCTATGATTGTCCCGGTATGGATGTCTAAGTTGAGAATAATCAAAAGCGAGAAATCCAATGCGAGCTTTCTCCTTAGACCTTTGTACAGGCGGCATAGAGGTACCCCTTTGTGACACTTGGTTAAAACATATGCTATGCAATGATAATCCATGTAAATCCAAGCTAATTAGGACAAGGTGCGAGCACTATTGGTAATCTATGCATGAGGCTTGCAACTTATAGGATATCTTATACATAACACATATGCTTTATTACTACCGTTGACAAATATGTTTCTTGTTTTCAAAATGAAAAGCTCTAGCACAAATATAGTAATCCATGCTTCCCTCTGCGAAGGGCCATTCTTCTACTTTATGTTGAGTCAGTTTACCTACTTCTTTCTATCTTAGAAGCAAACACTTGTATCAACTGTGTGCATTGATTCTTACATGTTTACCTATTGCACTTGTTATATTGCTTTATGTTGACAACTATCCATGAGATATACATGTTACAAGTTGAAAGCAATTGCTGAAACTTATATGTTCCTTTGTGTTGCTTCAAAGCTTTCTACTAAGAATTTATTGCTTTATGAGTTAACTCTTATGCAAGACTTATTGATGCTTGTCTTGAAAGTACTATTCATGAAAAGTCTTTGCTATATGATTCAGTTGTTTACTCATTGTCTTTACCATTGCTTTGAATCGCTGCATTCATCTCATATGCTTTACAATAGTATGATCAAGATTATGTAAGTAGCATGTCACTTCAGAAATTATCCTTGTTATCGTTTACCTACTCGAGGGCGAGTAGGAACTAAGCTTGGGGATGCTTGATACGTCTCAAACGTATCTATAATTTCCGATGTTCCATGCTAGTTTTATGACAATACCTACATGTTTTGTTCACACTTTATATCGTTTTGATGCATTTTCCGGAACTAACCTATTAACGAGATGCCGAAGTGCCGATTGCTGTTCTTCGCTGTTTTTGGTTTCAGAAATACTAGAAAGGAAATATTCTCGGAATCGGACGAAATCAACGCCCAACATCTTATTTTTCCCGGAAGCTTCCGGAACACCGGAGAGGGACCAGAGGGGAGGCCCAGGGCCACCACACATGGTGGCGGCGCGGCCCAAGGGGGGCGCGCCCCCTAGTGTGTGGGTCCCCCGTGGCCCCTCCGACTCCGCCTCTTCGCCTATAAGAAGCTCCCTGACCTAAAACATCGATACGGAAAAGCCACGGTACGAGAAACCTTCCAGAGCCGCCGCCATCGCGAAGCCAAGATCTGGTGGACAGAAGTCTCTGTTCCGGCACGCCGCCGGGACGGGGAAGTGCCCCCGGAAGGCATCTCCATCAACACCACCGCCATCTTCATCACCGCTGCTGTCTCCCATGAGGAGGGAGTAGTTCTCCATCGAGGCTAAGGGCTGTACCAGTAGCTATGTGGTTAATCTCTCTCCTATGTACTTCAATACAATGATCTCATGAGCTGCTTACATGATCGAGATCCATATGATGAGCTTGTAATCTAGATGTCGTTATGTTATTCAAGTGGATTTTACTTATGTGATCTCCGGAGACTCCTTGTCCCACGTGTGTAAAGGTGATAGTGTGTGCACCGTGTGGGTCTCTTAGGCTATATTTCACGAATACTTATTCACCGAGTTATGATTTGAGTTGGATGTCTATGAAATTGTGGTGTGTTAGTACCTCCTATGAATGCT
>NC_061513.1:206323128-206351742 GCF_022539505.1 Lolium rigidum | reverse complement strand
TCCTTCTCTTGAAACTACATTTTTATTCGGCCACATCTTATGTACTTTACTTGGAGCGTCTGTTTGTTTGTTTCTATTTTTGTTTGTGTTTGAATAAATTGGATTACATCATGCTTGTGTGGGAGAGAGACACGCTCCGCTGGTTCATATGAACACATGTGTTCTTAGCTCATAATATTCATGGCGAAGTTTCCTCTTCGTTAAATTGTTATATGGTTGGAATTGGAAAATGATACATGTAGTAATTGCTATAAATGTCTTGGGTAATGTGATACTTGGCAATTGTTGTGCTCATGTTTAAGCTCTTGCATCATATGCTTTGCACCCATTAATGAAGAAATACATAGAGCATGCTAAAATTTGGTTTGCATAATTGGTCTCTCTAAGGTCTAGATAATTTCTAGTATTGAGTTTGAACAACAAGGAAGACGGTGTAGAGTCTTATAATGTTTTCAATACGTCTTTTATGTGAGTTTTGCTGTACCATTCATCCTTGTGCTTGCTTCAAACAACCTTGCTAGCCTAAACCTTGTATCGAGAGGGAATACTTCTCATGCATCCAAAACCTTGAGCCAAACAACACCATGCCATTTGTGTCCACCATACCTACCTACTACATGGTATTTCCCGCCATTCCAAAGTAAATTGCTTGAGTGCTACCTTTAAACAATTCAAAATTTATCACCTCTGATTTGTGTCAATGTTTTATAGCTCATGAGGAAGTATGTGGTGTTTATCTTTCAATCTTGTTGGGCAACTTTCACCAATGGACTAGTGGCTTCATCCGCTTATCCAATAATTTTGCAAAAAGAGCTGGCAATGGGATTCCCAGACCCAAATTAATTAACAAAAATAGACACTCCTCCATGGTATGTGATTGTTGGACGGCACCCGAAGGATTCGGTTAGCCATGGCTTGTGTAAGCAAAGGTTGGGAGGAGTGTCATCATAATAAAACTAAAATAAAAAGGTACTCCTTCATGGTATGAGATTGTTGGCAGGCACCCGAGGATTCGGTTAGCCATGGTTTGTGAAAGAAAGGTTGGAAGGAGTGCCATCCAAAAATAAAATAAAATGGGAGCCGCTCTTTGAAGGTTTGTATGGCAAGGGGGTTAGAGTACCCGCTACCATTCGTTGACAACAACATACACCTCTCAAAACTTTATTTTTATGCTCTCTTCATGTTTTCAAAATCAAAGCTCTAGCACAAATATAGCAATCGATGCTTTCCTCTTTGAAGGACCATTCTTTTACTTTTATGTTGAGTCAGTTCACCTATTTCTCTCCACCTCAAGAAGCAAACACTTGTGTGAGCTGTGCATTGATTCTTACATATTTGCATATTGCATTTGTTATATTGCTTTGCATTGACAATTATCCATGAGATATACATGTTATAAGTTGAAAGCAACCGCTGAAACTTCATCTTCCATTGTGTTGCTTCAATACCTTTACTTTGAATTATTGCTTTATGAGTTAACTCTTATGCAAGACTTATTGATGCTTGTCTTGAAGTGCTATTCATGAAAAGTCTTTGCTTTATGATTCACTTGTTTACTCATGTCATCACCATTGTTTTGATCGCTGCATTCTCTACATATGCTTTACAAATAGTATGATCAAGTTTATGATGGCATGTCACTCCAGAAATTATCTTTGTTATCGTTTTACCCGCTCGGGACGAGCAGAACTAAGCTAGGGATGCCGATACGTCTCCAACGTATCGATAATTTCTTGTGTTCCATGCCACATTATTGATGTTATCTACATGTTTTATGCACACTTTATGTCATATTCGTGCATTTTACGGAACTAACCTATTAACAAGATGCCGAAGTGCCGGTTCTGTTTTTACGCTGTTTTTGGTTTCAGAAATCCTAGTAACGAAATATTCTCGGAATCGGACGAAATCAACGCCAAAGTTCCTATTTTCATCGGAAGCATCCGGAACACCGGGAAGGACCGGAGGGGGCCACGGGGCCACCAAACCCTAGGCCGGCGCGGCCGAGAGGGGGGCCGCGCCGCCTATGGTGTGGCCCCCCTGTCAGCCCTCCTGCGCCGCCTCTTCGCCTATATAAAGCCCCTGGATCAGAAAACCCGATACCAATTGACGAAACCCACGGAAACCCGCCGAGCCGCCGCCATCGCGAAGCCAAGATGCGGGGGACAGGATCTCGTTCCGGCACCCTGCCGGAGCGGGGAAGTGCCCCGGAAGGCTTCTCCATCGACACCGCTGCCATCTCCACCGCCATCTTCATCACCGCTGCTTGCTCCCATGAGGAGGGAGTAGTTCTCCATCGAGGCTCGGGGGCTGTACCGGTAGCTATGTGGTTCATCTCTCTCCTATGTGTGTCAATACAATAATCTCATGAGCTGCCTTACATGATTGAGATTCATATGATGATGCTTGTAATCTAGATGTCATTATGCTAGTCAAGTGAGTTTTACCTATGTGATCTCCAGAGACTCCTAGTCCCACGTGTGTAAAGGTGACAGTGTGTGCACCGTGTGGGTCTCTTAGGCTAGATTTCACAGAATACTTACTCATTGAATGGCATAGTGAGGTGCTTATTTATATCTCTTTAAGATTGCAGCATGTTGTATCACAATTTATCCATGTGCTACTCTAGTGATTTGTTATTAAAGTAGTTTATTCCTCCTGCATGTGTGCAAAGGTGACGAGTGCGTGCACCGTGTTAGTACTTGGTTTATGCTATGATCATGATCTCTTGTAGATTATGGAGTTAACTATTGCTATGATAATATTGATGTGATCTATTCCTCCTACATATGCATGAAGGTGACGAGTGTGCATGCTATGCTAGTACTTGGTTTAGTAGCGTTGATCTATCTTACACTAAAGGTTACTTAAACATGAGCATTATTGTGGAGCTTGTTAACTCCGGCATTGAGGGTTCGTGTAATCCTACGCAATGTGTTCATCATCCAACAAAAGTGTAGAGTATGCATTTATCTATTACTGTTATGTGATCAATGTTGAGAGTGTCCACTAGTGAAAGTGTAATCCCTAGGCCTTGTTCCTAAATACCGCCGAGTTACTACTTGCTTGTTTACTACTCTGCTGAGTTACTACGCTTGTTTACTTGTTTCTTCGCGTTACTACTGCTGCAATACCACCACCATCAACTACGCGCCAAGCACTTTTCTGGCACCGTTGCTACTCCTCATACTTATTTATACCACCTGTATTTCACTATCTCTTCGCCGAACTAGTGCACCTATTTGGTGTGTTGGGGACACAAGAGACTTCTTGCTTTGTGGTTGCGGGGTTGCATGAGAGGGATATCTTTGACCTCTTCCTCCCCGAGTTCGATAAACCTTGGGTATCCACTTAAGGGAAACTTGCTGCTGTTCTACAAACCTCTGCTCTTGGAGGCCCAACACTGTCTACAGGAAAGGAGGGGGAACGTAGACATCAGTTCTCCACTAATAGGTTCAAACTACATGATGCAAGAGCTTAAACATGATCTATTTGAGAGCTCAAAACAATTGCCAAGTATCAAATTATTCAAGACAATATACCAATTACCACATGAAGCATTTTCTGTTTCCAGCCAAATAGCAATAAATGCAGCAGCTTTTAACTATTGCCATGAACATTAAAAGTAAAACGAAGAACGCAAGTGTTCAAATGAAAAAGCGGAGCGTGTCTCTCTCCCACACATGGATTGCTAGGATCCGAATTTATTCAAACACAAACAAAAATAAAAACATACAGACGCTCCAAGTAAAGCACATAAGATGTGACAGAATAAAAATATAGTTTCACTAGAAGTGACCTGATAAGTTGTTGATGAAGAAGGGGATGCCTTGGGCATCCACAAGCTTAGATGCTTGAGTCTTCTTGAAGTATGCAGGGATGAACCACGGGGGCATCCCCAAGCTTAGACTTTTCACTCTTCTTGATCATATTATATCATCCTCCTCTCTTGATCCTTGAAAACTTCCTCCACACCAAACTCGAAACAATCTCATTTGAGGGTTACTGCATAATCAAAAATTCACATGTTCGGAGAGGACACAATCATTCCCAACACTTCTGGACATTACCCAACGCTACTGAAAGTTAATGGAGCAAAGAAATCCACTCAAACACAGTAAAAGAGGCAATGTGAAATAAAAGGCAGAATCTGTCAAAATAGAACAGTCCGTAAAGACGAATTTTTTCGAGGCACTTAACATGCTCATATGAAGAAGCTCAAATTGAATTAAAGTTGCGTACATATCTGAGGATTACTCATGAATTTTCGCAGATTTTTTAGAGTTTTCTACAGAGAGATCTACTCAAATTCGTGACAGCTAAAAATCTGTTTCTGCGCAGAAATCCAAATCTAGTATCAACTCTCTATCAAAGACTTTACTTGGCACAACAATGCAATAAAATAAAGATAAGGATATGTTGCTACAGTAGTAACAACTTCCAAGACACAACAAAACAATAGCAAAATAAAAACATGGGTTATCTCCCAACAAGTTCTTTCTTTATAGCCATTAAGATGGGCTCAGTAATTTTAATGATGCACTCGCAAGAAATAAGAGTTGAAGCAAAAGAGAGCATCAAAAGTAAATAAGATACACTTTTAAGTCTAACCCACTTCCTATGAAAATGAATCTTGTAAATAAACAAGTCATGTAAGCATAATGCAACAAGCATAGAAAGACAAGACAAGCGCAACTTCAAGATTTTCAGCAAAAAGAGAGGTGTTTTAGTAACATGAAAATCCCTACAACCATATTGTCCTCTCTCATAAAGATTTTTAGTAGCATCATGAACAAACTCAACAATATAACTATCACATGAAACATTCTTATCATGAGCTACATGCATAAAATTATTACTCTCCACATTAGCATAGTCATTACTATTAATTGTAGTGGGAGCAAATTCAATAAAATAGCTATCATTATTATTCTCATCACCATAATCATCATATATAGGAGGCATATTGTAATCATAATTAATTTTCTCCTCAATAGTAGGTGGACTGAAAATATGATAGTCATCATTGTAATCATCATATATAGGAGGTAAAGTATCATCAAAGTAAATTTTCTCCTCCATGCTTGGGGGACTAAAAATATCATGCTCATCAAAACCAGTTTCCCCAAGCTTAGAATTTTTCCTAGCATTAGCAACAATGGTGTTCAAAGCATTCATACTAATAACATTGCCATTAGCATGCATATAAAGTTCCATAGGTTTTTTAATTTTCTCTTCAAACACCTCATGTCCTAACTCAAGATAAATACTATAAAGATCTCTAATATTTTTGTTGTTTTCCATTAAGCCTAACTAGTGAAATAAAAACAAGAAACAAAATGATATAATTGCACGATCTAAAGGAAATAGCTTCGAGCACTCACACACTGGCAACAGTGCTAGAAAATAGCTTAGTAGTCGGAGGATGTGAATACCTTTTACCTTACCTCCCCGGCAACGGCGCCAGAAAATAGCTTGATGTCTACGCACGCTTCTATTCCCGTAGACCAGTGTTGGGCCTCCAAGAGCAGAGGTTTGTAGAACAGCAGCAAGTTTCCCTTAAGTGAATCACCCAAGGTTTATCGAACTCAGGGAGGTAGAGGTCAAAGATATCCCTCTCAATCAACCCTGCAATTAAGATACAAGAAGTCTCTTGTGTCCCCAACACACCTAATACACTTGTCAGATGTATAGGTGCACTAGTTCGGCAAAGAGATAGTGAAATACAAGTAATATGGATGATTGTAAGTAGTAACTGTAATCTGAAATAAATATGGCAGCAAGCGAACATGTAACAGAACTTGTTGGAAACGGTGTTTCAATGCTTAGAAACAAGGCCTAGGGATCATACTTTCACTAGTGGACACTCTCAACAATGATCACATAACTGAATAAATAAATGCTACTCTTAAACACTCTCTTGTTGGATAACAAACACCATTCATTGTGTAGGGCTACAAAGCACACCTCAAGCCGGAGTAAACAAGCTCCACAACGTTCGGAGTTCATATTAAAGTAACCTCTAGAGTGCATAATAGACCGTTGCAATTTAGACCGAGTACTAACATAGCATACACACTGTCAACAATAGCTATGAAAGGGGGAATAGATCACTTCAATACTATCATAGTAATAGTTAACTTCATAATCCACAAGGGATTACAATCATAACCTACGCCAAGTACTACATGATGCACACACTGTCAACTTTACATCATGGAGGAGGAATAGACTACTTAAATAACATCACTAGAGTAGCACATAGATTAATAGTGATACAAAGCTCATGATCACATAAAGATCACACCATGGGAGAGAGAGATGAACCACATAGCTACCGGTAGAGCCCTCAGCCTCGGGTGAGAACTACTCCCTCCTCATCATGGGAGACAGCAACGGCGATGAAGATGGCGGTGGTGTCGATGGAGATGACTCCGGGGGCAATTCCCCGTCCCGGCGGCGTGCCGGAACAAAGACTTCTGTCCCCCGAAACTTGTGTTCGCAATGGCGGTGGCTACGGAACTCTTCGTGGAATATCGTCGGGTGTTTTAGGGTTTTCGCGACGGACGGAATATATAGGCGAAAGGGCGGAGTCGGAGGAGCCAGGGGGTGGCCTCCCCACCTGGTGGCGCGGCCAGGGAGGGGCCCGTGCCCAGGTATGGTGTGGGGTCCCCTTGGCCCCCCTCCGGCCCTTCTCTGGCTCTCCGGGTCCATCTCGGCAAAATATTGACTTCCGTCTTCGTGGGGTCCAATTCCGAGAATATTTCCTGTGTAGAATTTCTGAAACCAAAAACAGCAGAAAACAGGAACTGGCACTTCGGCATCTTGTTAATAGGTTAGTTCCGGAAAATGCATAAAAACGATATAAAGTGTATATAAAACATGTGAGTATTGTCATAAAACTAGCATGGAACATAAGAAATTATAGATACGTTTGAGACGTATCAAATACCCATTTGGTCCCAATAACATTGATGCGATGATCCTTGGGTCTCTCAACTAGAGACCATACTTCATTACGAGTGAAACACTCCAATTCTTCTTGCATGGCAATTACCCAATCCGGATCAACCAAGGCTTCATGTACCTTGAGTGGTTCAAAACTAGACACAAAAGCATGGTGTTGACAATAAGTGATAAGTAATGCATGGTGTCTACGAGTTACCACTCCTTTTGAGATGCTACCAAGGACTTGATCTACTTTCATGTCACTTGCCCTTGAAGTGGCCTTGATCTTCCGAATGGTTCCTTCATGATCAATGAACTCATCTCTTGCTAGTACTTGATCATGAGGGACCACTTGAGCTTGATCATGAGTTGAGGATGTCTCTTGATCATCATCATGGTCTTGCTCAGTGGAATGAGGACTTTCTTCTTGTTCTTCGGAATGTGACTCCTCTTGAGTGGAGGATGGTTCTTGAGTTGCACTTGATGGTTCGGCTTGAGTTGAGCTAGGCTCCACTTGAGCCATGCTTGATACTTCTACTTCATCACTTCGATCATCAGTATGAACTTCTGTGGGCCGGATGTGTCCAATGCCCATAAGCTTGATGGCATTAGAAGGATCATCATCATTACCTGCAACACATGGAACAACTTGCTCCACTTGGGAGCCATTATCCTCCAAGAACACCACGTCACAAGATACTTCAATAGCCCAGTGGACTTGTTGTAGTATCTATAGGCGTGGGAGTTCTCCGCATATCCAACAAATGTGCCCTCAATGGTTCTAGTTTCAATTTACCGAGTTTTCCTTTGTTGTTCTTAACAAGACATTTGCATCCAAAGACACGAATGTACATGACGTTAGGCTTGTTACCTATGAGAAGCTCGTATGGAGTTTTGTTGTGGAGGGGGCGGAGGAAGAGCCGGTTGGAGTAGTGGACAGCCGTAGAGATGGCTTCTCCCCAAAAGTTGTGGGGTGAGTTGAATTCACTCAGCATGGTTCTTGCCATCTCAATGATAGTCCGGTTCTTCCTTTCAACAACACCATTTTGTTGAGGGGTGTATGGCGCCGAAAACTCATGCTTGATGCCCTCATCATCAACGAACTCTTGCATGGTGTAGTTCTTGAACTCGGCGCCATTGTCGGTCCTAATCGCCTTGATCTCGGATTCATACATCCATTGAGATTTCTTGGCGAAGGTGATGAACTCTCTATGAGTCTCATCCTTAGACTTAAGGAGAAAGACCCAAGAGTATCTTGAGTAATCATCAACAATGACAAGTCCATACTTGCTTCCACCAAGAGTATCATAATGTGATGGCCCAAAGAGATCCAAATGAAGGAGCTCCAAAGGCCTAGATGTGGTGACGATGCTCTTGATAGGATGACTCTTCTTGAGTTGTTTTCCGGCTACACATGCACTGCATACACGATATTTCTCAAAAGAAATGCCGGTTAGTCCAACAATGTGCTCACCCTTTAGGAGTTGTTTAGGATTTCTCATGTTTACATGACCAAGGCGGCGATGCCACAACCAACCTTCGTCATGCTTGGCCGCCATTAGACATGTGGAGGGAGAGGAGCTCTCTTTCGAGAGGTCAACCACGTAAAGGTTGTTCTCCACATATCCAACAAGGACCAATTTGAGATTGTCACTTTGATACGTCCCAAACGTATCTATAATTTCTTATGTTCCATGCTACTTTTATGATTATACTCACATGTTGTATACACATTATATGTCATTATTATGCATTTTCCGGCACTAACCTATTGACGAGATGTCGAAGAGCCAGTTGTTGTTTTCTGCTGTTTTTGGTTTCAGAAATCCTAGTAAGGAAATATTCTCGGAATTGGACGAAATCAACGCCCAGGGTCCTATTTTTCCACGAAGCTTCCAGAAAACCGAGGGAGATACGAAGTGGGGCGACGGGGCACCGCCACACTAGGGCCGTGCGACATAAGGGGGGCCCGCGCCGCCCTAGCGTGTGGGGCCCCTGTCAGCCCCCCAACTCTGCCCTTCCGCCTACTTAAAGCCTTCGTCGCGAATACCCCAGTACGAATAAGCCACGGTACGAGAAACCTTCCAGAGCCGCCGCCATCGCGAAGCCAAGATCTGGGTGACAGGAGTCTCTATTCCGGCACCCTGCCGGGACGGGGAAGTGCCCCCGGAAGGCATCTCCATCGACACCACCGCCATCTCCATCGACGCTGTTGTCTGCCATGAGGAGGGAGTAGTTCTCCTTCGAGGCTAAGGGTTGTACCGGTAGCTATGTGGTTCATCTCTCTCTCCCATGTACTTCAGTACAATGATCTCATGAGCTGCTTTACATGATTGAGATCCATATGATGAGCTTGTAATCTAGATGTCGTTATGCTATTCAAGTGGATTTTACTTATGTGATCTCCGGAGACTCCTTGTCCCACGTGTGTAAAGGTGACGAGTGTGTGCACCGTGTGGGTCTCTTAGGCTATATTTCACAGAATACTTATTCACCGAGTTATGATTTGAGTTGGATGTCTCTATGAAATTGTGGTGTGTTAGTACCTCCTATGAATGCTCACAGTGACAGCGTGGGGTGTTTATTAGTACTTGGGAATACATCTTTAAGGTTTGCCTACATGATGAATTGGTGTTCGTTATCTTGCCAGAGAGTAATTCAGAATAGCATAGTGAAGTGCTTATTTATATTCCTTTATGATTGCAATGTGCTTTATATCACTATTAATCTATGTGCTACTCTAGTGATGTTATTAAAGTAGTCTATTCCTCCTCCATGATGTAATGGTGACGAGTGTGTGCATCATGTAGTACTTGGCGTAGTTTATGATTGTGATCTCTTGTAGATTATGAAGTTAACTATTACTATGATAGTATTGATGTGATCTATTCCTCCTTTCATAGCTCTGATGGTGATAGTGTGCATGCTATGTTAGTACTCGGTATAATTGCGTTGGTCTATCATGCACTCTAAGGTTATTTAAATATGAACATCGAATGTTGTGGAGCTTGTTAACTCCGGCATTGAGGTGCTCTTGTAGCCCTACACAATTAATGGTGTTCATCATCCAACAAGAGAGTGTAGAGTGGTTTTGTTATGTGATCAATGTTGAGAGTGTCCACTAGTGAAAGTATGATCCCTAGGCCTTGTTTCCAAATACCGCAATCATCGCTTATTTACTCGTTTCTATCGCATCTTTACTTCCTGCAATATTACTACCATCAACCGCACGCCGAGCAAGCTATTTTCCGGCGCCGTTACTACTGCTCATATTCATTCATACCACTTGTATTTCACTATCTCTTCGCCGAACTAGTGCACCTATACATCCGACAAGTGTATTAGGTGTGTTGGGGACACAAGAGACTTCTTGTATCGTGATTGCAGGGTTGCTTGAGAGGGATATCTTTGACCTCTTCCTCCCTAAGTTCGATAAACCTTGGGTGATTCACTTAAGGGAACCTTGATGCTGTTCTACAAACTTCTGCTCTTGGAGGCCCAACACTGTCTACAGGAATAGAAGCGTGCGTAGACATCAAGCTATTTTCTGGCGCCGTTGCCGGGGAGGTAAGGTAAAAGGTATTCACATCCTCCGACTACTAAGCTATCTCCTAGTCTTGTTGTCTGGTGTGTGAGTGCTCGAAGCTATTTCCTTTAGATCCTGCAATTGCATCTTTTTGTTTCTTGTTTTTATTTTTCACTAGTTAGGCATAATGGAAAACAACAATGAGCTTTTTAATTTATTTCCTGAGTTAAGACATGAATTGTTTGATGCGAAAATTAAAAAACCTATGGAATCTTATTTGCATGCTAGTAGTAATATTAGTATGAACGCTTTGAACACCATTGTTGATAATGATATAGAAAGTTCTAAGCTTGGGGAAGCTGGTTTTGATGAGCATGATATTTTTAGTCCCCCAAGCATTGAGGAGAAAATTTTCTTTGATGATACTTTGCCTCCTATTTATGATGATTATAATGATAGTGGTCTTCTGGTGCCGCCTACTATGGAGGATAAAGTTTATTATGATTATACTATGCCTCCTATATTTGATGAAGAGAATAATAATGATAGCTACTTTGTTGAATTTGCTCCCACTATTACTAATAAATTGATTATGCTTATGTGGAGAGTAATGATACTTTTATGCATGTGAATAAGAATGCTTTATGTGATAGTTATATTGTTGAGTTTGTTCATGATGCCACTGAAAGTTATTATGAGAGAGGGAAACACGGTTATATGCATCTTAATAATATTAAGTTTCCCCTCTTTATGTTGAGAATCTTGAAGTTACTCATGTTTTATCTTCCTATGCTTGTCACTTTACTCCTCATGAATTTATTTGTGTACAAGATTCCTTTTCATAGGAAGTGGGTTAGGCTTAAATTTGTTTTGAATTTGCTTCTTGATGATCTCTTTTGCTTCAACTCTTATTTCTTGTGAGCATCATTAAAACTGCTGAGCTCATCTTAATGGCTATAAAGAAAGCACTTCTTGGGAGATAACCCATGTTTTTATTTTACTACAGCAATTTTGTTTTATATTTGAGTTTTGGAAGTTGTTACTACTGTAGCAACCTCTCCTTATCTTTATTTTATTGCATTGTTGTGCCGAGTAAAGTCTTTGATAGTAAAGATGATACTAGATTTGGATTACTGCGCAGAAACAGATTTATTTCTGTCACGAATTTGGGCAGGGTTCTCTGTAGGTAACTCAGAAAAATCTGCCAATTTACGTGAGTGATCCTCAGATATGTACGCAACTTTCATTCAATTTGATCATTTTCATCTGAGCAAGTCTGGTGCCTCTAAAAAATTCGTCTTTACGGACTGTTCTGTTTTGACAGATTCAGCCTTTTATTTCGCATTGCCTCTTTTGCTGTGTTGGATGGATTTCTTTGTTCCATTAACTTTCAGTAGCTTTGGGTAATGTCCAGAAGTGTTAAGAATGATTGTTTCACCTCTGAATATGTGAATTTTTGATTATGCACTAACCCTCTAATGAGATTGTTTTGAGTTTGGTGTGGAGGAATTTTTCGAGGGTCAAGAGAGGAGGATGATACAATATGATCAAGAAGAGTGAAAACTCTAAGCTTGGGGATGCCCCCGTGGTTCATCCCTGCATATTTCAAGAAGACTCAAGCATCTAAGCTTGGGGATGCCTTCTTCATCGACAACTTATCAGGTCACCTCTAGTGAAACTATATTTTTATTCCGTCATATCTTATGTACTTTACTTGGAGCGTCTGTGTGCTTTTATTTTCGTTTTGTTATTTTCATTCTCTGAATAAATTCATCCTTGTGTGGGAGAGAGACATGTTCCGCTCGTTCATATGAACACATGTGTTGTTAGCTTTATTCTTAATGTTCATGGCGAATGTTGAAACTGCTTCGTTAATTGTTATATGGTTGGAAACAGAAAATGCTACATGTGGTAATTGGTATAATGTTTTGAATAATTTGATACTTGGAAATTGTTGTGCTCATATAGATCATGTTTAAGCTCTTGCATCATGTACTTTGCACCCATTAATGAAGAACTACATAGAGCTTGTTAAAATTTGGTTTGCATGATTGGTCTCTCTAGAGTCTAGATATTTTCTGGTGAGGTGTTTGAACAACAAGGAAGACAGTGTAGAGTCTTATAGTGCTTACAATATGTTCATATGTGAGTCTTGCTGTACCGTTTTATACTTGAGTTTGCTTCAAACAACCTTGCTAGCCTAGCCTTGTATTGAGAGGAATTCTTCTCGTGCATCCAAATCCTTGAGCCAAAAACTATGCCATTTGTGTCCACCATACCTACCTACTACATGGTATTTTTCTGCCATTCCAAAGTAAATCACTTGAGTGCTACCTTAAAAATTCTAACCTTTGTCTTTGCAATATATAGCTCATGGGAAAAATAGCTTAAAAACTATTGTGGTGAAGAATATGTAGCTATGTATCTTATTTCTTATAAGTTGCTTGTTGAGCGGTAACCATGTTTCTGGGGACGCCACCAACTATTACACCCTTGTTGAATATCATGTGAGTTGCTATGCATGTTCGTCTTGTCTGAAGTAAGAGCGATTTTCATGATCAAATGGTTTGAGTATGCATATTGTTAGAGAAGAACATTGGGCCGCCAACTAATGCCATGATTCATGGTGGAAGTTTCAGTGTGGACAATTAATCCTCAATCTCTTATGAGAATTTTAACTCTTGTTGAATGCTTATGCATTAAATAGGAGTCCATTATCTGTTGTCTATGTTGTCCCGGTATGGATGTCTAAGTTGAGAATAATCAAAAGCGAGAAATCCAATGCGAGCTTTCTCCTTAGACCTTTGTACATGCGGCATAGAGGTACCCCTTTGTGACACTTGGTTGAAACATATGCTATGCAATGATAATCCATGTTAATCCAAGCTAATTAGGACAAGGTGCGAGCACTATTGGTATACTATGAATGAGGCTTGCAACTTATAGGATGTCTTAGACATAACACATGTGATTTATTACTACCGTTGACAAAATTGTTTCTTGTTTTCAAAATGAAAAGCTCTAGCACAAATATAGTAATCCATGCTTCCCTCTGCGAAGGGCCTATCTTCTACTTTATTGTTGAGTCAGTTTACCTATTCCTTCTATCTCGAAGCAAACACTTGTATCAAGCTGTGTGCATTGATTCTTACATGTTTACCTATTGCACTTGTTATATTACTTTGTGTTGACAATTATCCATGAGATAAATATGTTGAAGTTGAAAGCAACTGCTGAAACTTATATCTTCCTTTGTGTTGCTTCAATGCCTTTACTTTGAATTTATTACTTTATGAGTAACTCTTATGCAAGTCTTATTGATGCTTGTCTTGAAAGTATTATTCATGAAAAGTCTTTGCTATATGATTCATTTGTTTACACATTATCTTCACCATTGCTTCGAATTGCTGCATTCATCTCATATGCTTTACAATAGTATGATCAAGATTATGATAGCATGTCACTTCAGAAATTATCTTTGTTATCGTTTACCTACTCGAGGGCGAGTAGGAACTAAGCTTAGGGATGCTTGATACGTCCCAAACGTATCTATAATTTCTTATGTTCCATGCTACTTTTATGATGATACTCACATGTTTTATACACATTATATGTCATTATTATGCATTTTCCGGCACTAACCTATTGACGAGATGCCGAAGAGCCAGTTGTTGGTTTCTGCTGTTTTTGGTTTCAGAAATCCTAGTAAGAAAATATTCTCGGAATTGGACGAAATCAACGCCCAGGGTCCTATTTTTCCACGAAGCTTCCAGAAGACCGAGGGAGATACGAAATGGGGCGACGGGGCGCCGCCACACTAGGGCCGCGCGGCCTAAGGGGGGCCCGCGCCGCCCTAGCGTGTGGGGCCCCTGTCAGCCCCCGACTCTGCCCTTCCGCCTACTTAAAGCCTTCATCGCGAATACCCCAGTACGAATAAGCCACGGTACGAGAAACCTTCCAGAGCCGCCGCCATCGCGAAGCCAAGATCTGGGGGACAGGAGTCTCTGTTCCAGCACCCTGCCGGGATAGGGAAGTGCCCCCGGAAGGCATCTCCATCGACACCACCGCCATCTCCATCGACGCTGTTGTCTGCCATGAGGAGGGAGTAGTTCTCCTTCGAGGCTATGGGCTGTACCGGTAGCTATGTGGTTCATCTCTCTCTCCCATGTACTTCAATATAATGATCTCATGAGCTGCTTTACATGATTGAGATCCTTATGATGAGCTTGTAATCTAGATGTCGTTATGCTATTCAAGTGGATTTTACTTATGTGATCTCCGGAGACTCCTTGTCCCACGTGTGTAAAGGTGACAGTGTGTGCACCGTGCGGGTCTCTTAGGCTATATTTCACGTGAATACTTATTCACCGAGTTATGATTTGAGTTGGATGTCTCTATGAAATTGTGGTGTGTTAGTACCTCCTATGAATGCTCACAGTGACAGCGTGGGGTGTTTATTAGTACTTGGGAATACATCTTTAAGGTTTGCCTACATGATGAATTAGTGTTATCTTGCCAGAGAGTAATTCAGAATAGCATAGTGAAGTGCTTATTTATATTCCTTTATGATTGCAATGTGCTTTATATCACTATTAATCTATGTGCTACTCTAGTGATGTTATTAAAGTAGTCTATTCCTCCTCCATGATGTAATGGTGACAAGTGTGTGCATCATGTAGTACTTGGCGTAGTTTATGATTGTGATCTCTTGTAGATTATGAAGTTAACTATTACTATGATAGTATTGATGTGATCTATTCCTCCTTTCATAGCCTCGATGGTGACAGTGTGCATGCTATGTTAGTACTCGGTATAATTGCGTTGGTCTATCATGCACTCTAAGGTTATTTAACTATGAACATCGAATGTTGTGGAGCTTGTTAACTCCGGCATTGAGGTGCTCTTGTAGCCCTACACAATTAATGGTGTTCATCATCCAACAAGAGAGTGTAGAGTGGTTTTGTTATGTGATCAATGTTGAGAGTGTCCACTAGTGAAAGTATGATCCCTAGGCCTTGTTTCCAAATACTGCAATCATCGCTTATTTACTGTTTTACTGCATCTTTACTTCCTGCAATATTACTACCATCAAGCGCACGCCAGACAAGCTATTTTCTCGCGCCGTTACTACTGCTCATATTCATTCATACCACTTGTATTTCACTATCTCTTCGCCGAACTAGTGCACCTATACATCCGACAAGTGTATTAGGTGTGTTGGGGACACAAGAGACTTCTTGTATCGTGATTGCGGGGTTGCTTGAGAGGGATATCTTTGACCTCTTCCTCCCTGAGTTCGATAAACCTTGGGTGATTCACTTAAGGGAAACTTGCTGCTGTTCTACAAACCTCTGCTCTTGGAGGCCCAACACTGTCTACAGGAATAGAAGCGTGCGTAGACATCACACTCCTAAAGACTTTCACACAATAATTAGTAAAATATGAATTGTAACCGGCATCGGCAAGATGATATATAGAAAGTAAGTTATAGCCAAGGGATTCAACAAGCATGACCGTCTCAAGGCACAAGTCCTTAGAGATTGCCACCTTGCCATACCCAAGTACCTTTCCCTTTGAGTTGTCACCAAAGGTGATGCTTGACTTCTTGTTGATATCTTCAATGAATTGATCAAGCACACCTCTTCCTCCGGTCATAAGATTGGTGCATCCACTATCAAACACCCATTTTGGACCACCTGAGGAATACCCCTACAAAATCAAGTAGATGATTTAGGAACCCATTGATTAATGGGTTCCTTTGCAATGGCAACAATATCTTTTGGTACCCAAATTGAGTACCCTCTATAAGCATAGCCACTACGAGGGCCAACATAGCTAGCATAAATATCACCATAATAATCAACAAATAAAGCATAGTGATTGTTTGGCCCCGTGCGGTCACCACTAGTGGCTTTGCCCTTTGAGGCTTTGCCATCATTAGTGACCTTCTTGTTCTTATCTTGAGCGGGCTTCTCCTTCTTGTAGTTCTTCTTCTTATGGGACTTGGAAACATATCCAAGTCCAAACTTTTGATTGTTTGACCTTTGCTTACTCAAAAGGTCATCCAATCTTATCTTATTCTTGGCAGTGGTGAACTTTGCAAGTTCCTTTGTTAACCTAACATTTTCCTCAAGAATAGTTGCTTGCTCACAAGAAAATTCATTAGGATGATAGTCAAGACCATATTTGGTCACCAAAGATTCAATATATGCATTGGTCTCAACATGCAAAGATAGTTCCTCTTGTAAACGAACATGTTCCTCAACAAGCTTAGCATGCTCACTAGTAAAAGAGGTGGAGGAGCTAGCAAGCTTTTCAACAACAATGGGATCCTTCATTGATCCAAGAGCCTTCTTGTAGGTTTCTTGGAGTAGGTCATGGTTCTCTCCAAATTTCTTGAGCTCGTCCTTAACAAGCTTGTTAGCTCTTTCAAGATGGTCAAGATCCCTAGTGAGAGAAGCATGAGCAACTTAAAGCTCCTCCTTTGAGGCATTGAGCTCTTGGGTCAATGATTGAGCCCTTTCAATAGTTTCTAGGTCCTTAACTTTATCAAGTTCATAAGTTTCAATTTGTTGCTTAAGGCCTTGAGATATGCACCTTTCGGTTTTAGCTCTTGTCTTAGGAGATCGAATCTTCGTTCTTTTTCATTCAAATGATATTCTAATTCCTCAATGGACTCATACTTTTCTTTGAGAGAGTCCATCAAGAAATCAAACTTGACAAGAGCTTCACCACGAAGGGTGCATCTAACATTGTAAAGTTCCTTAAGCACAATTAATTCTTCTTGATTTTCAGTCTCATCATCAAGAACGCTAGATAGAGATGGTGGGGATTCCATTACCTTGGTTTCTCTTGCCATAAGACAAGAGCCAACGATTGTAGAGGAGGGAGAGTCATTGGAGTCATCATCTTGAGTTATTCTTGCCATGAAGGACGAACCAACATCATTCTCCGTGGAGTAATCCTTGGAGTAGTCATATGTGAAGAGTGACCCGGGCTTAGAGAAAGCCAAACCGGCCACTCCGGCCTCCTTCTCCTCATCTTCCTCTTCTTCATCGGACAAGTACTCGGCCCCAACAAAGGCTCTTCCCTTGTTCTTCTTGTATCGATCGTTGATTGGGTTTGGCTTCAATCTTGGCTTGACCCCTTTGATGAACTTTGGCTTGTCTACCCTTTCCTCATAAGGGCACTCATTTGCAAAGTGGCTATCTTCATCACAGTTGTAGCAGGTTCTCTTCTTCTTCTTGTCATTGAGGAGCATTGGAAACTTTGCCTTGTACTTCTTGGCAAAGAAAGCAAAGTCGGTAGCAATGTCACTAGTTGAAGTCATCTCTTCATCTTCTTCAATTTCATAGTCTTCTTCTCTTCCATGGTCAGCTCTAGCTTTGAGAGCAAGGTTGTGTGACGCTTCATGGTTGCGTGAGGCTTCACCAACACGGTTCATCGCCATGAGCCTTTTTCCTGTCTTGGCCATGTTTTCATTGGCGGCTACATAGGAGACTAGATCATCGGAGTTCAGATCAGCACTCTTGGTAATGATTTGCAAGTTGAGTGCAAGGTTGGTGTCTTCTTGCTTGATCGCAATCATAGCAATGACCTTGGACTTTATGAATGCTTCATTCATCTCGAAGCCGTCATTGTACTTCTCAACTCCAAGTCCCTTGACCCTCACTCTAAGAGCACCAAGCCTTGCATAGGCATCGGCCACGGATTCTCCTTCTCTTATCATGAACATGGTGGCCTCTTGCTTTGCGGACTCATAAAGAGCTGATTGGATCAAATCGGTTCCCTCTTGGAGTACTACGATCCGATCCCACAACTCTTTAGCGGAGTCAATGTCATTGACTTGATCAAGGAGCTTGCGGTTGATGCCACTCCTAATCTTGTCACGTGCGGAGGCATTGAGTGGACGGTTGTAGAATTCGGTGGAGGTCAACCGAGCGGGATCATGTGGCTCCCGGTATCCATGAACAATGATCTCCCATAACTCCACACTTGCAGACTGCGAATATGAGATTCCATAGCAGATTTCCAAAAAGGAAAGTGAGTTCCATCAAAATGGGGAACATTCCCACTATGGTTTATATGAGGCATGGGTGAAGTGTTTTTGGGATAGTCATGGTTGACTTCATGGAAACTTCCTTGAGAGGGCGAAACCCCACTAGGAGTCCCACTAGTCAAGTTCTTAAGCATGGTAGTCATCTGTGCCATTTGGCTTTGTAGGTCATCCTCATTTTTCTTCTTCTCGGCATCATATGCCAAGAATCTAGATTTCATTTCTCTAACCGAAAGGTTAGAGTCTTCATCTAGACCCTCGAATAGTTTTTCCATCTCACTCTTAAGGCGGTGAAGCCCTTAATAAGAGTCCAGGCTCTGATACCAATTGAAAGTACAGAGATGGTAAACCTAGAGGGGGGTGAATAGGTTTCTACAGATTTTAATTCTTTCTTTGCAATATTAGGCATTGCGGAATATAAAGATGAGCCTAATGCAAACTAGGTGAAACAACCTATATGAGGATACAAGTAACTCAAGCATGAAGGCTCTCACAGGCAGTTATATCACAAGTAAGGAGTTCGGTTAGAGATAACCGATAGCACGCGGAGACGAGGATCTATTCCCGTGTTCCCTTCCTTTGCAAGAAGGTACGTCACGTTTGGAGGGGTGGATGTCCCACGAAGGATTCCCCACGCCACGAAGGCTCACCCTATTCTCCGGAGCCTATCCCACGAAGGAATAGCTCTCTCACTTGTGGTAGACTTTGAGCTAGCCTCCAAACCTTCACAATCTTGTCAGGAGAAAATCCACATCCCGGATGCTTCCGGACCACTCTTGCCCACCTAGGGTTTCCAAGGAACCCTAGAGAGAAAGCTTCTTGATGAATACAAGGGGGAATGAGATTTGGCTTGGTAGAACAGTAGATCGGGTCCTCCTCTATCGTTTCCCCGGAGGGATTTGAGTTTGAGTGGAGAAGGAGGGAGATCTGAGGCTTTTGGTGTTTCTAGCAATGGAGTATGAGAGAGAGAGCTCAAGAACAGCTTGTAGTGTAGTGCCTACCCCTTTAGAGGTAGGAGAAGGGGTATATATAGTGTCACTTGAAATATGGCCGTTGTCAACTTGCCAACTCAGCTTTCTCCCGAGAATCCCGGTCAACCGCACCACAGATCGGAGCGTCCGGCGCAGGGCCCGGTCGGACCGGGCTAGGGACCAGACACGTAGGTCCAAACCGGGCGGCAGACCAGACCCAGAACGGATCCTTGAAGTGTCGCGCAGTACTCACTCCGGTTGGCGCCGGGGCGCCCGGTCGAGCGCCCGGTCCGACCGGGCCAGGGACCGGACCCGCCGGTACAAACCGGGCGGCAGACCGGACCCCGACCGGGGACATCTCTGTGTCTTCCAGTACGTCTCTCGGAAGGCATCAGCACAGGGGCCGGTTGGCGCCGGAGCGCCCGGCCGTGCGCTCGGTCGACCGGGCGGCAGACCGGAGCCTGCCGGCGCACGGGCCGGTCCAACCGGGCCTCTGACCGGCTGCTTGCTGTAGACCCCTTTTTGATTGTTGTCGAAGTGGGGGGTCTCCTTTAGCCTTCTTGTTCCTTTGATACACCATTTATGCCTCTTTGGCTAATACCTAGGATTATCCTTTCAAACATGTATTAGGCCAAATACTCTAGCACGGTGTCATTGTTACCAAAATAATGGATAAGGGTAAAATACTGTTACACGTCGCCGGCCTCCACCTGCTCGAGTGTGCCGCCACCATTTCCACCCTCTCCCGCATCTCCCGCATCCAGCTGCTGCGAGCGGCACCACCATTGTTGCAGGTCGCGTCGTCGGCCTTTGCGAATCTCGCCGGTCCCTCGTGCTGATCTCGTGGTGACGGTCTCCGCCATGGACATGTTGCAAACATGGGCGGTCGGGGGAGGCAGTTGCTGCCATCGGCGGAGGCTATTGCTACCACCGGTGACCGGTCTTGCTACAAATGATGGCCAAACTTGCTAAGGGGTTGTAGGCGGAGGCGGTTGCTGTCGGCGGCGGTCGGCCTTGCTACAAAGGGTGGCCGGCCTTTGATGAGGACATCCCTACCACATTACTACCTCCGTCATTGCAAGATGAAGATGATGTTGCTGTGAAGCTCAAGTCCAATGAAGTTAGGATTGGACCAATGACACGAGCTCGTGCGAAGCTACTTAAACAACAGGTGAACTTGTTCCTAAGTGATACTTTGATCGATGAGAACTTTATACTGCCTAAGTCGTATTATTTATGTATGATCAGGTATGAAGAGGAACCAAGCATCGCACGAGGAGGAGAGGAGCAGCTGGACCAGAAGCTGGACGTGAAGCTGACAAGGAGCTGGACATGAAGACATCTCATGGACGCGCGAGGGAGGAGCGGGAGGCATGCGTGAGAGGAGGAGATGAAGTTCAGGAGGCCGGCGCCAGGGCCGGTCCAACCGGCGGTACCGCCGGGCCACCCGGTCCCAGACCCGGTCGACCGGCTCCCACGCCGGATCAGCCCGGTCCAAACCGGGTTCCACGCGTGTGCCAGCCGGGCGTATCCAGTAAGCCTGGACGCTCCATACGGTCGCCACCCGGCGCCAGGCCCGGTCCAAACCGGACCGGCCGATCCCAGGCCCGGTCGACCGGCCCCCAGACCGGTCGTGTCCGAGTCTGTCTCGGCCAGATCTATTCTGGGTCGGTTATTTTTGTATCTTTTCGACCTGAGGTCGTCCTGAACCCCTATATAAGTGCCCAGGACGCCCCCAAAGTAGCTTCAGACCATGTTTAAGATAAACCCTAGTTCTTAGTTGTTTGCTATGCAAAACTATTAAATCTCAACTCTCCAATTCGTTGCGATCTGGAGTTTTATGCTACTGAAAGTTTGTGTGATCTGCTGTTCCATTGGGGATTAGAAGATTGCAATCTACCGCTTCGTGGTCGGCGGCTACGTGCGCAAGTGTGTTGAGTTGCGAATATCTTGCAAGGTTGAGAGTTGTTGCATTGGCGACAGGAATCAATCGAGAGACTTCGTTGGCGTCATACAATTTATCTACCTCATATCATCGATTCCATCCGCTGCTACCATCGTGTGTTCATCACCACCCGTCGCTTACTGAGAAGATCGGGCAACCCCTTATCATCTTGGTATCAGATTTCAGCGTTTCCTCGGTAAGCCATCCACAATTCACCCCATAGTTGAGTTGTGAGTGTTTCCTATCCAGAAAAAAGCCATAAAAAGTTAGGGTTAGGGTTTGCCATAGCCTTAAATTGCACTAATTTCGAGTTTTAGTTGCTTTTCGTAGTTGTTTTTGCGTATCTTTTTCTTCCATCTAGTTGTTAGGGTTTGTGTCTCTGATATCATCTAGTTTCAGTTTTTGTTACTCCGAGTCCACATAGCGTACAATGTGCTTGTTCCCAACCATAGACACAGCCTTTCGATATAAGTGACTAGGAACTTTCCCAGAAAAGACTAGTTTTACCGCTCGATAGGCTGCTCATTAGCGTTTTGGTGCTTTGCAATTTCTGTTGGCCGTGTTATCAAGGAGTTGTGTCATAAAAAAATAAATAGAAAAGAAGCAAAAAGAGCTACATCCCTGCGTGTTATACAAACAAAAAATCCAAAAAGAAAAGTGAAGTGCTAGTACAATCAAGTGAAGGCCTAAGTTTACTTTACTACACCTGTAGTTGAACAATCTTGTACCTGTCTCGTTGAGCTTTTCTAGCGTCTCTCTAGTGCATTGCAACCTTTTCAACATATAGTTGCATTGCCACATTTATCGCCTTGTGTGAGTATCTTTGGTTGTCTACGATCAGCGCTAGAGCTTGTTATTGGTGCAAATAGGTAGCCCACCTACAGCCCCATATAACTCCTGCTTTGTCGTGTGATTGTTCTTATACCCTTGATATTCGCTTTGGTACATCCGTGCACTAGTCCGTCAATCCAAGTTGGTAAGCAATTCTAATTCACTTTGGAGCGGTAAGATTTACCTTTCTTATCAGTTTTGAGTGAGTTGTGAGAGTACCACCAAAGATTTTTGTTTAGTGCACCAACCTACTAATCATGTCTTCTGAGGATGTGGATGTGACGCAGAAAAAGGATCCAAATGCTACAGTTACTTGGATCGAATATGAGGCACTCCGTGATCAACTACAATGTGAAATCCGTGTTGCTAATGAAGCATTGGACAAGGATATTTAGAGTGTCCACTTGAAGGTCGATGAAGCTACTACATCGGTTACCACCGTTCAAACATCCATGACGACACTTCAAGCATCTATACAAAATTTGACTCAAGCCGTTGGTGAGATACGTACAATGGTACAACCACAACAACCGCCTCCTGATGAAGATGGCAGTGTGCAAGGTGATAATGCGGAAGCTGCTAATGCTCAAGGGCGTGGTATTGGTCGTGGTCTTGGACGTGGTGTTGGTGATAATCTCCGTGGTCGTGGTTTTGTCCCCGTCGGAGCCCAACGTATTCTTCCACAACAAGAAGAAGATGGTTTGGGTAAGCCCAAGTTCTCAATTCCTAGATTTGAAGGAGGTATGCGATGTTGAAGAATATCTCACATGGGAGCTGAAGATTGAGAGATTATGGCGTTTACATGAATATACTGAAGATAGGAAGATCAAGCTTGTTTCCTCTGAATTTGATGGCTATGCATTGCGTTGGTGGGATGGACTTGTTCGTGCTCGAGAAGAAGATGGTGAGCTGCCTATTATCACATGGAGTGCTATGAAGGCGGAAATGAGAGCTCGTTTTGTTCCTACCAATTACTTGCGTTCAATCTTTGACAAGTTGACCCAATTGAAGCAAGGTGTAATAACAGTTGATGCTTACTTCATGGAGATGGAGATGCTTATGCAGCGTGCCCGTGTCCGTGAGTCTCTTGCGATGACACTACAACGTTTTCTGAATGGTTTCAGATTTAATATCAAAGGCATTGTGCGTCATCACAATTACACTACTATGAATGAGCTGCTACATCATGCAAGAGAAGCTGAATCACAGTTGGCTGAAGAACTGCAAATGAAGGGTCGTGCTACGGGAGCTGGGCGATACACGCCTAGGACGCCACCCTCCACGGCGCCATCTTCGCGCCCTGCGGATGTTTCTACTTCATCTAGCAAACCGGTCTCCAATGTGTCAAGCACAAAGAAGCCCGTTCCTGCAGCAAGTGGAACTAGTTCTAACATGTCAATGGCGCGCAACCGTGATATGGCTTGTCATACATGTGGTGGCAAGGGTCACTTCAAGCGAGATTGTCCTAACCGCAAAGTTATGATCATTAATGAGGACAATGAGTATGAAACTGGAGACGATGTTGATCCAAATGCTCCAGAAGATGATGATTATGACAGTGATGGTTTTGATGCTTATCCTTCTGAAGCTCAAACTATTGTTGTGTCACAGCGTGTTCTCAATGTGCAGTTCAAGTGCATCTACACAGCGCTGTAATTTGTTCCAAACAAAGGCACTAGTTGGTCCTGATAAAGCTTGCAAGGTCATTATTGATGGCGGGAGTTGTCGCAATCTAGCAAGCAAAGAGTTATGTGCCAAGCTGAAACTGAAGTATCTACCGCACCCGCATCCATATTATATTCAGTGGTTGAGCAATAATGGTGAGATGAAGGTGAGCCACATGGTGCATGTTGATTTTGAGATTGGACCGTATAAGGATTCCATTGATTTTGATGTGGTTCCTATGACGGTGTGTCATGTGCTGTTGGGCCGGCCATGGCTCTATGACCGTTCTGTGCAACACAATGGTCGTGCCAATACATATCACTTGGAGTTCAAGGGCAAGAAAATCAACTTACAGCCTATGTCACCACAGCAAATTGTCAATGAATCTCGTCAGAAAGTTGAAGTAAACTTGGAGGATGCACCTATAGATAGGCGAGAGAATTGTAATACTATGAGTGATATAACGAAAAGTGAGAGAGTGAATTCCTTAGTCTTATTAGCCACCAAAGAAGACATGAGAGAATTTAGTGAGGATCCTACAGCCATGCCTCTTGTGCTCATGTACATGGGTACAGTTTTGGTTTCTAACGACATGACCCCTATTCCTCTTGGTGTTTCTAATGTTTTGCAGGAATTCAGCGACGTGTTTCCGGAGGAGGTACCCGCAGGACTACCACCATTGCATGGTATTGAGCATCAAATTGACTTGATCCCCGGAGCCTCGCTGCCCAATAGGGCGCCATATAGGACGAACCCCGAAGAGACGAAGGAAATACAGAAGCAAGTACAAGCGCTACTCGACAAAGGTTATATCCACATAAGCCTTAATCCTTGTGCTATTCCTGTTATTTTAGATCCTAAGAAAGATCATGCTTTTGATGAACTAAAAAGATTGTTAACTTCTGCACCATTGCTTGCACTTCCTGATTTCAATAAGCAATTTGAGATTGAATGTGATGCTAGTGGTATTGGAATTGGTGGTGTGTTGATGCAAGAGGGTCGCCCAATTGCATATTTTCTGAGAAACTTTCACGGTGCTAAGTTGAACTATCCTATATATGATAAAGAATTGTATGTTTTAATTAGAGTTCTTGAGATTTGGCAACATTACTTGTGGCCAAAAGAATTTATCATACATTCTGATCATGAAGCTTTGAAATATCTGAAAGCCCAATCTACTTTGCATAAGCGTCTTGCTAAGTGGGTTGAGTTCATTGAGTCTTTTCCATACATTATTAAGCATAAGAAGGGAAAAGATAATATTGTTGCGATGCTTTATCTAGGAAAAATATGCTATTAACTCAACTTGATGTTAAAATTCCTGGATTAGAGATACTATGTGATTTGTATACGACTGATCATGATTTTGCTGAACCATATCGCTTGTGTTCTATTGGTAAAGCATGGGAAAAATATCACATACATGATGGGTTCTTGTTTAGAGCTAACAAATTATGTGTTCCAGAATCGTCTGTGCGTTTGCTCTTATTACAGGAATCTCATGCTTCGGAGGTTTGATGGGTCACTTTGGGCGCGAGAAGACGCTACTCATGCTAGCTGACCACTTTTATTGGCCAAAGATGAGGCGGGATGTGGACGAGGTATGTGAAGAGGTGCATTACTTGCAACAAGTCCAAGTCCAAGCTGAAGCCTCACGGTTTGTATACTCCTTTACCGGCACCTACTACACCTTGGGAAGATATTAGTATGGATTTTGTGTTGGGTTTGCCGCGTACTAAGAGAGGCCATGATTCTATATTTGTGGTAGTAGACAGATTTTCTAAGATGTCACACTTTATTGCCTGCCACAAGAGCGACGATGCGTCGCATATTGCTAACCTGTTTTTCAGGGAGATTGTACGTCTACATGGAGTCCCGAAGACTATTGTTTCTGATCGTGACGTGAAGTTTATGAGCTGCTTCTGGAAGACGCTGTTGATAAAGCTGGGGACGAAGCTACTGTTCAGTACAACTTGTCATCCTCAAACTGATGGTCAAACTGAAGTGGTGAATAGAAAATTGTCACAACTGTTGAGATCCATGATCAAGAAGAACCTGAAGGAGTGGGAAGATTGTTTGCCGCATGTGGAGTTTGCTTATAACGGGGTGGTACATTCTACCACAGAGCTGTGTCCCTTTGAGGTGGTGTATGGTTTCAAACCCATTACTCCGCTTGATTTGTTGCCTCTACCCATACATGAGAAAGTCAATATGGAGGCATCCAAGAGGGCAGATTTTGTACGGAAGATGCATGTGAAGACTAAAGAGTTGATAGAAAAGAAAGGCAAGGGCAATGCTGCAAGGATGAACAAGAAGCGCAAGGAAATATTGTTCAAGCCTAGTGATATGGTCTGGGTACATTTCGCAAGGATAGGTTCCCGAAGCTGCGGAAGTCCAAGTTGCTTCCTCGTGGTGCTGGTCCTTACAAAGTGCTTGCCAAGATCAACGATAATGCATACTCGATAGATCTTCCACTTGATGAGTTTGGTGTCAGTAATTCTTTCAATGTTGCTGATTTGACACCATATGACGGAGAAGACCTTGGAGCGTCGAGGTCGACGCCTTTTGAAGGGGGGGGAGATGATGAGGACATCCCTACCACATTACTACCTTCGTCATTGCAAGATGAAGATGATGCTGCTGTGAAGCTCAAGTCCAATGAAGTTAGGATTGGACCAATGACACGAGCTCGTGCGAAGCTACTTAAACAACATGTGAACTTGTTCCTAAGTGATACTTTGATCGATGAGAACTTTATACCGCCTAAGTCGTATTATTTATGTATGATCAGGTATGAAGAGGAACCAAGCATCGCACGAGGAGGAGAGGAGCAGCTGGACCAGAAGCTGGACGTGAAGCTGGACAATGAGCTGGACATGAAGACATCTCATGGACGCGCGAGGGAGGAGCGGGAGGCATGCGCGAGAGGAGGAGATGAAGTTCAGGAGGCCGGCGCCAGTGCCGGTCCAACCGGCCGTGCCGCCAGGCCACCCGGTCCTATACCCGGTCGGCCGGCTCCCACGCTGGATCAGCCCGGTCCAAACCGGGTTCCACGCTTGTGCCAGCCGGGACGTATCCAGTAAGCCTGGACGCCTCCATCCGGTCGCCACCCAGCGCCAGGCCCGGTCCGAACCGGACCGGCCGGTCCCAGACCCGGTCGACCGGCCCCCAGACCGGTCGTGTCCGAGTCTATCTCGACCAGATCTGTAACACCCCAGATATCTACCCTATCTGGCAATGCTACACATACCTTATCAATCTTTAAAATTAAGGACAAAACTATAAAACTCAGCATAGTCTCCTATATTTATGGTGATAACCACGACAACATAATAAACATAAACCTCCAATATTATACATACACACTACTACCCAGTTCTGCAAGGCAAAGCTAAATCTCAATAACCGGGTTGCCTCAAAAACAACTAGCTTGGTAGGTACAACACATGTGCCAGTTCTCATATAGGAATATAAGAGAACCGCAGGATTGAGCGTGTTAAACTAATTTATGTATAAAGTGGTGTATTATGTGAAAGTTATGTGCCGAAACATTTGGATGTGCTACCCCCGGTCCCATGCATGTCGTCCTCAATGGTACCTAAAAACATAGAAGCCACAAGGGTGAGTACAACGTACTCAGCAAGCATATAAAGAAATAATAAGCATTGCACAAAACGCGACACCAACAATCATCCTTTAATGTTTGTCATAGCGCAATGATGCTTCTGTATTCCTACATGCTCTTTGCTTTCACTTTTCTTTACGTATACCGGTATCGCTTGAGTGAACACCCGTCGGCATTCACTCGCTCCAACTTGTGGAGGTTGCCGACAATGTGGGACTCGTCCCAACATCGACGGTCTCAAGGTGCCTACCTCAGCAGGACACAACACTATGCATTGTCTTTAACATGCTATGCAAAATGCACGTGCAACTACTCTTTGCTGTAATCACTTTGTCTCCACACATATAAACATTAACCAGCCACTTGAATATATAAAAGGTGCTATAAAATAAAAGTCAAGTGAGGGAATCATGCAAAGTATTATCCCATTATGAACTTGCCTCAACCGCGGAGCACCAACTGTGAATTGAAGGATTCCAAACCTTTAGTACTAGCACCATAACAGAGGTGCGGTGGTGGTGATAGAACGGCTTGACCGTCAAGAGCAGCGACACAGCCTGCAGAGGTAGCAACAACTTGACGGTAGCGACGCCGCAAGCCGAGGATGCGGCGGCGACGGCCCAAGGGCACTGGTAAACTTTAGGGAAGAACCGTGACGGCGGCGGCACCAGACCCAACCCTAGTTTACTGGGTAGCTCAACCGCAAAATAAGTCCGGCTCCAGTTCTAAAAGCCCAGCCCAATGCATTTATTTCTTCACGTAAAATACAAGGAATTGGCTAAAACTACAAGCTCTCAAACAACAGGTCGTGAGCTCATGTGCTAGTACATACTATTTTCCTTTCTTTTTGTCTTCTCATTTATTTTCTCCAACTTCCCATTCCCTAATCAGATTTTAAATATTCTCATGGTCCTATTTATTTTATATAAGGTTAAGTAGGCACAACAAGTTAGGTTTGGATTTTGGGGTATTACAATATCTATTCTGGGTCGGTTATTTTTGTATCTTTTCGACCCGAAGTCGTCCTGAACCCCTATATAAGTGCCC